>NC_090447.1:914579650-914845497 GCF_031143425.1 Pleurodeles waltl | reverse complement strand
AATAAACACTAAAAAAATTTTGCCTGGCAACAAGAGGTTTCTGCCCCCCCTGGGGCAGATCGGCCTAATAATAGGCCAATCTGCCCCCAGGGGGGCAGAAATGGCCTAAAATAAATTTGCCCCCCGAACAGCCCTCCGTTCCCACCCCCCCAGAGCGACCCTTGCCTACGGGGTCGCTCCCCCTGCGTGACATTGGCGCCAAAAACAAATCCCGGTGCCTAGTGGTTTCTGCCCCCTTGGGGCAGATTGACCTAAAATCGACCAATCTGCCCCAAGGGGGGCAGAAATGGTCTAAACACAGTTTGCCCCCCAGGGGAGCGACCCTTGTCTGATGGTCGCTCCCCATCTCTAAAAAAAACTAACAAACCAAAAAAAAAAAACAAAAAAAAAATTGCCCTGGCGCCTACAGGTTCTGCCCCCCCCTGGGGGCAGATCGGCCTAATAATAGGCCAATCTGCCCCCAGGGGGGGCAGAAATGGCCTAAAATAAATTTGCCCCCCGAACACCCACTCCGTTCCCCCCCCCCGGAGCGACCCTTGCCTACGGGGTCGCTCCCCCTGCGTGACATTGGCGCCAAAAAAACAAATCCCGGTGCCTAGTGGTTTCTGCCCCCTTGGGGCAGATTGACCTAAAATCGACCAATCTGCCCCCAAGGGGGGCAGAAATGGTCTAAACACAGTTTGCCCCCCAGGGGAGCGACCCTTGTCTGATGGGTCGCTCCCCATCTCTAAAAAACTAAAAAAAATAAAAATAAAAAAAAACAAATAATTGCCCTGGCAACACAGAGGGTTTCTGCCCCCCCCTGGGGCAGATCGGCCTAATAATAGGCCAATCTGCCCCCAGGGGGGGCAGAAATGGCCTAAAATAAATTTGCCCCCCGAACACCCCCTCCGTTCCCCCCCCCCCGAGCGACCCTTGCCTACGGGGTCGCTCCCCCTGCGTGACATTGGCGCCAAAAAACAAATCCGGTGCCTAGTGGTTTCTGCCCCCTTGGGGCAGATTGACCTAAAATCGACCTAGCTGCCCCCAAGGGGGGCAGAAATGGTCCTAAACACAGTTTGCCCCCCAGGGGAGCGACCCTTGTCTGATGGGTCGCTCCCCATCTCTAAAAAAAACAAACAAACTAAAAAAAAACACTAAAAAAAATTTGCCCTGGCAACAAGAGGTTTCTGCCCCCCCTGGGGGCAGATCGGCCTAATAATAGGCCAATCTGCCCCCAGGGGGGCAGAAATGGCCTAAAATAAATTTGCCCCCGAACACCCCCTCCGTTCCCCCCCCCCCCCGGAGCGACCCTTGCCTACGGGGTCGCTCCCCCTGCGTGACATTGGCGCCAAAAAACAAATCCCGGTGCCTAGTGGTTTTCTGCCCCCTTGGGGCAGATTGACCTAAATCGACCAATCTGCCCCAAGGGGGGCAGAAATGGTCTAAACACAGTTTGCCCCCCAGGGGAGCGACCCTTGTCTGATGGGTCGCTCCCCATCTCTAAAAAAAACTAACAAAAAAAAAAAAAAAATTGCCCTGGCAACAAGAGGTTTCTGCCCCCCCTGGGGCAGATCGGCCTAATAATAGGCCAATCTGCCCCCAGGGGGGGCAGAAACTGGCCTAAATAAATTTGCCCCCCGAACACCCCCTCCGTTCCCCCCCCCCCCCAGAGCGACCCTTGCCTACGGGGTCGCTCCCCCCTGCGTGACATTGGCGCCAAAAAAACAAATCCCGGTGCCTAGTGGTTTCTGCCCCCTTGGGGCAGATTGACATAAAATCAACCAATCTGCCCCCAAGGGGGGCAGAAATGGTCTAACACAGTTTGCCCCCCAGGGGAGCGACCCTTGTCTGATGGGTCGCTCCCCATCTCTAAAAAAAACAACAACAAAAAAACAAAAAAAAAAAAAATGCCCTGGCAACAAGAGGTTTCTGCCCCCCCTGGGGGCAGATCGGCCTAATAATAGGCCAATCTGCCCCCAGGGGGGGCAGAAATGGCCTAAAATAAATTTGCCCCCCGAACACCCCCTCCGTTCCCCCCCCCCGGAGCGACCCTTGCCTACGGGGTCGCTCCCCCTGCGTGACATTGGCGCCAAAAAACAAATCCCGGTGCCTAGTGGTTTCTGCCCCCTTGGGGCAGATTGACCTAAAATCGACCAATCTGCCCCCATGGGGGGCAGAAATGGTCTAAACACAGTTTGCCCCCCAGGGGAGCGACCCTTGTCTGATGGTCGCTCCCCATCTCAAAAAAAACAAACAAACTAAAAAAAAAACACAAAAAAAAATTTGCCCTGGCAACAAGAGGTTTCTGCCCCCCCTGGGGGCAGATCGGCCTAATAATAGGCCGATCTGCCCCCAGGGGGGGCAGAAATGCCTAAAATAAATTTGCCCCCCGAACACCCCCTCCGTTCCCCCCCCCCCGGAGCGACCCTTGCCTACGGGGTCACTCCCCTGCGTGACATTGGCGCCAAAAAACAAATCCCGGTGCCTAGTGGTTTCTGACCCCTTGGGGCAGATTGACCTAAAATCGACCAATCTGCCCCCAAGGGGAGCAGAAATGGTCTAAACACAGTTTGCCCCCCAGGGGAGCGACCTTGTCTGATGGGTCGCTCCCCATCTCTAAAAAAACAAACAAACAAAAAAAAAAAAAAAATTGCCCTGGCAACAAGAGGTTTCTGCCCCCCCTGGGGGCAGATCGGCCTAATAATAGGCCAATCTGCCCCCAGGGGGGGGCAGAAATGGCCTAAAATAAATTTGCCCCCCGAACACCCCCTCCGTTCCCCCCCCCCCCAGAGAGACCCTTGCCTACGGGGTCGCTCTCCCTGCGTGACATTGGCGCCAAAAAACAAATCCCGATGCCTAGTGGTTTCCTGCCCCCTTGGGGCAGATAGACCTAAATCGACCAATCTGCCCCCAAGGGGGGCAGAAATGGTCTAAACACAGTTTGCCCCCCAGGGGAGCGACCCTTGTCTGATGGGTCGCTCCCCATCTCTAAAAAACAAAACAAAAAAAAAACAAAATATTTGCCCTGGCAACAAGAGGTTTCTGCCCCCCCTGGGGGCAGATCGGCCTGATAATAGGCCAATCTGCCCCAGGGGGGGCAGAAATGGCCTAAAATAAATTTGCCCCCCGAACACCCCCTCCGTTCCCCCCCCCCCCCAGAGCTTCCCTTGCCCTACGGGGTCGCTCCCCCTGCGTGACATTGGCGCCAAAAAACAAATCCGGTGCCTAGTGGTTCTGCCCCCTTGGGGCAGATTGACATAAAATCGACCAATCTGCCCCCAAGGGGGGCAGAAATGGTCTAAACACAGTTTGCCCCCCAGGGGAGCGACCCTTGTCTGATGGGTCGCTCCCCATCTCTAAAAAAAACTAACAAAAAAAAAAAAAAAGAAATTGCCCTGGCACCTACAGGTTTCTGCCCCCCCCGGGGGAAGAGCGGCCTAATAATAGGCCGATCTGCCCCCAGGGGGGGCAGAAATGGCCTAAAATAAATTTGCTCCCTGAACCCCACCCCCCCCCCCCGGAGCGACCATTGCCTACGGGGTCGCTCCCCCTGCGTGACATTGGCGCCAAAAAACAAATCCCGGTGCCTAGTGGTTTCTGCCCCCTTGGGGCAGATTGACCTAAAATCGACCAATCTGCCCCCAAGGGGGGCAGAAATGGTCTAAACACAGTTTGCCTCCCAGGGGAGCGACCCTTGTCTGATGGTCGCTCCCCATCTCTAAAAAAACAAACAAAACTACAAAAAAAACACTAAAAAAAATTTGCCCTGGCAACAAGAGGTTTCTGCCCCCCTTGGGGGCAGATCGGCCTAATAAAAGGCCAATCTGCCCCCAGGGGGGGCAGAAATGGCCTAAAATAAATTTGCCTCCCGAACACCCCTCCGTTCCCCCCCCCGGAGCGACCCTTGCCTACGGGGTCGCTCCCCCTGCGTGACATTGGCGCCAAAAAACAAATCCCGGTGCCTAGTGGTTTCTGCCCCCTTGGGGCAGATTGACCTAAAATCGACCAATCTGCCCCAAGGGGGCAGAAATGGTCTAAACACAGTTTGCCCCCCAGGGGAGCGACCCTTGTCTGATGGGTCGCTCCCCATCTCTAAAAAAACAAACAAACAAAAAAAAAAATTGCCCTGGCGCCTAGAGGTTTCTGCCCCCCCTGGGGGCAGATCGGCCTAATAATAGGCCAATCTGCCCCCAGGGGGGGCAGAAATGGCCTAAAATAAATTTGCCTCCGAACACCCACCCCCCCACCCCCCGGAGCGACCCTTGCCTACGGGGTCGCTCCCCTTGCGTGACATTGGCGCCAAAAAACAAATCCCCGGTGCCTAGTGGTTTCTGCCCCTTGGGGCAGATTGACCTAAAATCGACCAATCTGCCCCAAGGGGGGCAGAAATGGTCTAAACACAGTTTGCCCCCCAGGGGAGCGACCCTTGTCTGATGGGTCGCTCCCCATCTCTAAAAAAACTAAAAAAAAAAAAAAAAAATTGCCCTGGCAACAAGAGGTTTCTGCCCCCCTGGGGGCAGATCGGCCTAATAATAGGCCAATCTGCCCCCAGGGGGGGCAGAAATGGCCTAAAATAAATTTGCCCCCCCGAACACCCCCTCCGTTCCCCCCCCCCGGAGCGACCCTTGCCTACGGGGTCGCTCCCCCTGCGTGACATTGGCGCCAAAAAACAAATCCCGGTGCCTAGTGGTTTCTGCCCCCTTGGGGCAGATTGACCTAAAATCGACCAATCTGCCCCAAGGGGGGGCAGAAATGGTCTAAACACAGTTTGCCCCCCAGGGGAGCGACCCTTGTCTGATGGGTCGCTCCCCATCTCTAAAAAAACAAAAAACAAACTAAAAAAAAACACTAAAAAAATTTGCCCTGGCAACAAGAGGTTCCTGCCCCCCCTGGGGGCAGATCGGCCTAATAATAGGCCAATCTGCCCCCAGGGGGGGCAGAATGGCCTAAAATAAATTTGCCCCCCGAACACCCCCTCCGTTCCCCCCCCCCCCGGAGCGACCATTGCCTACGGGGTCGCTCCCCCTGCGTGACATTGGCGCCAAAAACAAATCCCGGTGCCTAGTGGTTTCTGCCCCCTTGGGGCAGATTGACCTAAAATCGACCAATCTGCCCCCAGGGGGGGCAGAAATGGTCTAAACACAGTTTGCCCCCCAGGGGAGCGACCCTTGTCTGATGGGTCGCTCCCCATCTCTAAAAAAACTAACAAAAAAAACAAAAAAATTGCCCTGGCAACAAGAGGTTTCTGCCCCCAGGGGGGGCAGAAATGGCCTAAAATAAATTTGCCCCCCGAACAGCCCCTCCGTTCCCCCCCCCAGAGCGACCCTTGCCTACGGGGTCGCTCCCCCTGCGTGACATTGGCGCCAAAAACAAATCCCGGTGCCTAGTGGCCCCTTGGGGCAGATTGACCTAAAATCGACCAATCTACCCCCAAGGGGGGCAGAAATGGTCTAAACACAGTTTGCCCCCCAGGGGAGCGACCCTTGTCTGATGGGTCGCTCCCCATCTCTAAAAAAACTAACAAACCAAAAAAAAAAAAAAAAAAAAAAATTGCCCTGGCGCCTACAGGTTTCTGCCCCCCCCCTGGGGGCAGATCGGCCTAATAATAGGCCGATCTGCCCCCAGGGGGGGGCAGAAATGGCCTAAAATAAATTTGCTACCTGAACCCCCACCCCCCCCCCCCCGGAGCGACCATTGCCTACGGGGTCGCTCCCCCTGCGTGACATTGACGCCAAAAAACAAATCCTGGTGCCTAGTGGTTTCTGCCCCCTTGGGGCAGATTGACCTAAAATCGACCAATCTGCCCCCAAGGGGGGCAGAAATAGTCTAAACACAGTTTGCCCCCCAGGGGAGCGACCCTTGTCTGATGGGTCGCTCCCCATCTCTAAAAAAACAAACAAACTAAAAAAAAAACACTAAAAAAAATGTGCCCTGGCAACAAGAGGTTTCTGCCCCCCCGGGGGCAGAAATGGCCTAAAATAAATTTGCCCCCCGAACACCCCCTCCGTTCCCCCCCCCGAGCGACCCTTGCCTACGGGGTCGCTCCCCCTGCGTGACATTGGCGCCAAAAAACAAATCCCGGTGCCTAGTGGTTTCTGCCCCCTTGGGGCAGATTGACCTAAAATCGACCAATCTGCCCCCAAGGGGGGCAGAAATGGTCTAAACACAGTTTGCCCCCCAGGGGAGCGACCCTTGTCTGATGGGTCGCACCCCCATCTCTAATAAAACAAACAAACTAAAAAAAAAAACACTAAAAAAAATTGCCCTGGCGCCTACAGGTTTCTGCCCCCCCCGGGGGCAGATCGGCCTAATAATAGGCCGATCTGCCCCCAGGGGGGGCAGAAAGGGCCTAAAATAAATTTGCCCCCTGAACCCCCACCCCCCCCCCCCGGAGCGACCATTGCCTACGGGGTCGCTCCCCCTGCGTGACATTGGCGCCAAAAAACAAATCCCGGTGCCTAGTGGTTTCTGCCCCCTTGGGGCAGATTGACCTAAAATCGACCAATCTGCCCCCAAGGGGGGCAGAAATGGTCTAAACACAGTTTGCCCCCCAGGGGAGCGACCCTTGTCTGATGGGTCGCTCCCCATCTCTAAAAAAACAAACAAACTAAAAAATAAACACTAAAAAAATTTTGCCCTGGCAACAAGAGGTTTCTGCCCCCCCTGGGGGCAGATCGGCCTAATAATAGGCCAATCTGCCCCCAGGGGGGGCAGAAATGGCCTAAAATAAATTTGCCCCCCGAACAGCCCCTCCGTTCCCCCCCCCAGAGCGACCCTTGCCTACGGGGTCGCTCCCCCTGCGTGACATTGGCGCCAAAAACAAATCCCGGTGCCTAGTGGTTTCTGCCCCCTTGGGGCAGATTGACCTAAAATCGACCAATCTGCCCCCAAGGGGGGCAGAAATGGTCTAAACACAGTTTGCCCCCCAGGGGAGCGACCCTTGTCTGATGGGTCGCTCCCCATCTCTAAAAAAACTAACAAACCAAAAAAAAAAAAACAAAAAAAAAATTGCCCTGGCGCCTACAGGTTTCTGCCCCCCCCTGGGGGCAGATCGGCCTAATAATAGGCCAATCTGCCCCCAGGGGGGGCAGAAATGGCCTAAAATAAATTTGCCCCCCGAACACCCCCTCCGTTCCCCCCCCCCGGAGCGACCCTTGCCTACGGGGTCGCTCCCCCTGCGTGACATTGGCGCCAAAAAACAAATCCCGGTGCCTAGTGGTTTCTGCCCCCTTGGGGCAGATTGACCTAAAATCGACCAATCTGCCCCCAAGGGGGGCAGAAATGGTCTAAACACAGTTTGCCCCCCAGGGGAGCGACCCTTGTCTGATGGGTCGCTCCCCATCTCTAAAAAAACTAAAAAAATAAAAATAAAAAAAAAACAAATAATTGCCCTGGCAACAAGAGGTTTCTGCCCCCCCTGGGGGCAGATCGGCCTAATAATAGGCCAATCTGCCCCCAGGGGGGGCAGAAATGGCCTAAAATAAATTTGCCCCCCGAACACCCCCTCCGTTCCCCCCCCCCCGGAGCGACCCTTGCCTACGGGGTCGCTCCCCCTGCGTGACATTGGCGCCAAAAAACAAATCCCGGTGCCTAGTGGTTTCTGCCCCCTTGGGGCAGATTGACCTAAAATCGACCTAGCTGCCCCCAAGGGGGGCAGAAATGGTCTAAACACAGTTTGCCCCCCAGGGGAGCGACCCTTGTCTGATGGGTCGCTCCCCATCTCTAAAAAAACAAACAAACTAAAAAAAAAACACTAAAAAAAATTTTGCCCTGGCAACAAGAGGTTTCTGCCCCCCCTGGGGGCAGATCGGCCTAATAATAGGCCAATCTGCCCCCAGGGGGGGCAGAAATGGCCTAAAATAAATTTGCCCCCCGAACACCCCCTCCGTTCCCCCCCCCCCCCGGAGCGACCCTTGCCTACGGGGTCGCTCCCCCTGCGTGACATTGGCGCCAAAAAACAAATCCCGGTGCCTAGTGGTTTCTGCCCCCTTGGGGCAGATTGACCTAAAATCGACCAATCTGCCCCCAAGGGGGGCAGAAATGGTCTAAACACAGTTTGCCCCCCAGGGGAGCGACCCTTGTCTGATGGGTCGCTCCCCATCTCTAAAAAAACAAACAAACTAAAAAATAAACACTAAAAAAATTTTGCCCTGGCAACAAGAGGTTTCTGCCCCCCCTGGGGGCAGATCGGCCTAATAATAGGCCAATCTGCCCCCAGGGGGGGCAGAAATGGCCTAAAATAAATTTGCCCCCCGAACAGCCCCTCCGTTCCCCCCCCCAGAGCGACCCTTGCCTACGGGGTCGCTCCCCCTGCGTGACATTGGCGCCAAAAACAAATCCCGGTGCCTAGTGGTTTCTGCCCCCTTGGGGCAGATTGACCTAAAATCGACCAATCTGCCCCCAAGGGGGGCAGAAATGGTCTAAACACAGTTTGCCCCCCAGGGGAGCGACCCTTGTCTGATGGGTCGCTCCCCATCTCTAAAAAAACTAACAAACCAAAAAAAAAAAAAAAAAAAAAAATTGCCCTGGCGCCTACAGGTTTCTGCCCCCCCCTGGGGGCAGATCGGCCTAATAATAGGCCAATCTGCCCCCAGGGGGGGCAGAAATGGCCTAAAATAAATTTGCCCCCCGAACACCCCCTCCGTTCCCCCCCCCGGAGCGACCCTTGCCTACGGGGTCGCTCCCCCTGCGTGACATTGGCGCCAAAAAACAAATCCCGGTGCCTAGTGGTTTCTGCCCCCTTGGGGCAGATTGACCTAAAATCGACCAATCTGCCCCCAAGGGGGGCAGAAATGGTCTAAACACAGTTTGCCCCCCAGGGGAGCGACCCTTGTCTGATGGGTCGCTCCCCATCTCTAAAAAAACTAAAAAAATAAAAATAAAAAAAAAACAAATAATTGCCCTGGCAACAAGAGGTTTCTGCCCCCCCTGGGGGCAGATCGGCCTAATAATAGGCCAATCTGCCCCCAGGGGGGGCAGAAATGGCCTAAAATAAATTTGCCCCCCGAACACCCCCTCCGTTCCCCCCCCCCGGAGCGACCCTTGCCTACGGGGTCGCTCCCCCTGCGTGACATTGGCGCCAAAAAACAAATCCCGGTGCCTAGTGGTTTCTGCCCCCTTGGGGCAGATTGACCTAAAATCGACCTAGCTGCCCCCAAGGGGGGCAGAAATGGTCTAAACACAGTTTGCCCCCCAGGGGAGCGACCCTTGTCTGATGGGTCGCTCCCCATCTCTAAAAAAACAAACAAACTAAAAAAAAAACACTAAAAAAAATTTGCCCTGGCAACAAGAGGTTTCTGCCCCCCCTGGGGGCAGATCGGCCTAATAATAGGCCAATCTGCCCCCAGGGGGGGCAGAAATGGCCTAAAATAAATTTGCCCCCCGAAC
Organism: Pleurodeles waltl; assembly: GCF_031143425.1. NCBI lineage: Eukaryota > Metazoa > Chordata > Amphibia > Caudata > Salamandridae > Pleurodeles > Pleurodeles waltl. The sequence goes on along the minus strand of NC_090447.1, from coordinate 914,836,128 downwards.
ACCCCCTCCGTTCCCCCCCCCCCCCCGGAGCGACCCTTGCCTACGGGGTCGCTCCCCCTGCGTGACATTGGCGCCAAAAAACAAATCCCGGTGCCTAGTGGTTTCTGCCCCCTTGGGGCAGATTGACCTAAAATCGACCAATCTGCCCCCAAGGGGGGCAGAAATGGTCTAAACACAGTTTGCCCCCCAGGGGAGCGACCCTTGTCTGATGGGTCGCTCCCCATCTCTAAAAAAACTAACAAAAAAAAAAAAAAAATTGCCCTGGCAACAAGAGGTTTCTGCCCCCCCTGGGGGCAGATCGGCCTAATAATAGGCCAATCTGCCCCCAGGGGGGGCAGAAATGGCCTAAAATAAATTTGCCCCCCGAACACCCCCTCCGTTCCCCCCCCCCCCCAGAGCGACCCTTGCCTACGGGGTCGCTCCCCCTGCGTGACATTGGCGCCAAAAAACAAATCCCGGTGCCTAGTGGTTTCTGCCCCCTTGGGGCAGATTGACATAAAATCAACCAATCTGCCCCCAAGGGGGGCAGAAATGGTCTAAACACAGTTTGCCCCCCAGGGGAGCGACCCTTGTCTGATGGGTCGCTCCCCATCTCTAAAAAAACAACAACAAAAAAACAAAAAAAACAAAAAATGCCCTGGCAACAAGAGGTTTCTGCCCCCCCTGGGGGCAGATCGGCCTAATAATAGGCCAATCTGCCCCCAGGGGGGGCAGAAATGGCCTAAAATAAATTTGCCCCCCGAACACCCCCTCCGTTCCCCCCCCCCCGGAGCGACCCTTGCCTACGGGGTCGCTCCCCCTGCGTGACATTGGCGCCAAAAAACAAATCCCGGTGCCTAGTGGTTTCTGCCCCCTTGGGGCAGATTGACCTAAAATCGACCAATCTGCCCCCATGGGGGGCAGAAATGGTCTAAACACAGTTTGCCCCCCAGGGGAGCGACCCTTGTCTGATGGGTCGCTCCCCATCTCTAAAAAAACAAACAAACTAAAAAAAAAACACAAAAAAAAATTTGCCCTGGCAACAAGAGGTTTCTGCCCCCCCTGGGGGCAGATCGGCCTAATAATAGGCCGATCTGCCCCCAGGGGGGGCAGAAATGGCCTAAAATAAATTTGCCCCCCGAACACCCCCTCCGTTCCCCCCCCCCCCGGAGCGACCCTTGCCTACGGGGTCACTCCCCCTGCGTGACATTGGCGCCAAAAAACAAATCCCGGTGCCTAGTGGTTTCTGACCCCTTGGGGCAGATTGACCTAAAATCGACCAATCTGCCCCCAAGGGGAGCAGAAATGGTCTAAACACAGTTTGCCCCCCAGGGGAGCGACCCTTGTCTGATGGGTCGCTCCCCATCTCTAAAAAAACAAACAAACAAAAAAAAAAAAAAATTGCCCTGGCAACAAGAGGTTTCTGCCCCCCCTGGGGGCAGATCGGCCTAATAATAGGCCAATCTGCCCCCAGGGGGGGGCAGAAATGGCCTAAAATAAATTTGCCCCCCGAACACCCCCTCCGTTCCCCCCCCCCCCCAGAGCGTCCCTTGCCTACGGGGTCGCTCTCCCTGCGTGACATTGGCGCCAAAAAACAAATCCCGATGCCTAGTGGTTTCTGCCCCCTTGGGGCAGATAGACCTAAAATCGACCAATCTGCCCCCAAGGGGGGCAGAAATGGTCTAAACACAGTTTGCCCCCCAGGGGAGCGACCCTTGTCTGATGGGTCGCTCCCCATCTCTAAAAAACAAAACAAAAAAAAAACAAAATATTGCCCTGGCAACAAGAGGTTTCTGCCCCCCCTGGGGGCAGATCGGCCTGATAATAGGCCAATCTGCCCCCAGGGGGGGCAGAAATGGCCTAAAATAAATTTGCCCCCCGAACACCCCCTCCGTTCCCCCCCCCCCCAGAGCTTCCCTTGCCTACGGGGTCGCTCCCCCTGCGTGACATTGGCGCCAAAAAACAAATCCCGGTGCCTAGTGGTTTCTGCCCCCTTGGGGCAGATTGACATAAAATCGACCAATCTGCCCCCAAGGGGGGCAGAAATGGTCTAAACACAGTTTGCCCCCCAGGGGAGCGACCCTTGTCTGATGGGTCGCTCCCCATCTCTAAAAAAACTAACAAAAAAAAAAAAAAAGAAATTGCCCTGGCACCTACAGGTTTCTGCCCCCCCCCGGGGGAAGAGCGGCCTAATAATAGGCCGATCTGCCCCCAGGGGGGGCAGAAATGGCCTAAAATAAATTTGCTCCCTGAACCCCCACCCCCCCCCCCCGGAGCGACCATTGCCTACGGGGTCGCTCCCCCTGCGTGACATTGGCGCCAAAAAACAAATCCCGGTGCCTAGTGGTTTCTGCCCCCTTGGGGCAGATTGACCTAAAATCGACCAATCTGCCCCCAAGGGGGGCAGAAATGGTCTAAACACAGTTTGCCTCCCAGGGGAGCGACCCTTGTCTGATGGGTCGCTCCCCATCTCTAAAAAAACAAACAAAACTACAAAAAAAACACTAAAAAAAATTTGCCCTGGCAACAAGAGGTTTCTGCCCCCCTTGGGGGCAGATCGGCCTAATAAAAGGCCAATCTGCCCCCAGGGGGGGCAGAAATGGCCTAAAATAAATTTGCCTCCCGAACACCCCCTCCGTTCCCCCCCCCCGGAGCGACCCTTGCCTACGGGGTCGCTCCCCCTGCGTGACATTGGCGCCAAAAAACAAATCCCGGTGCCTAGTGGTTTCTGCCCCCTTGGGGCAGATTGACCTAAAATCGACCAATCTGCCCCCAAGGGGGGCAGAAATGGTCTAAACACAGTTTGCCCCCCAGGGGAGCGACCCTTGTCTGATGGGTCGCTCCCCATCTCTAAAAAAACAAACAAACAAAAAAAAAAATTGCCCTGGCGCCTAGAGGTTTCTGCCCCCCCTGGGGGCAGATCGGCCTAATAATAGGCCAATCTGCCCCCAGGGGGGGCAGAAATGGCCTAAAATAAATTTGCCTCCGAACACCCACCCCCCCCACCCCCCGGAGCGACCCTTGCCTACGGGGTCGCTCCCCTTGCGTGACATTGGCGCCAAAAAACAAATCCCCGGTGCCTAGTGGTTTCTGCCCCCTTGGGGCAGATTGACCTAAAATCGACCAATCTGCCCCCAAGGGGGGCAGAAATGGTCTAAACACAGTTTGCCCCCCAGGGGAGCGACCCTTGTCTGATGGGTCGCTCCCCATCTCTAAAAAAACTAACAAAAAAAAAAAAAAAAATTGCCCTGGCAACAAGAGGTTTCTGCCCCCCCTGGGGGCAGATCGGCCTAATAATAGGCCAATCTGCCCCCAGGGGGGGCAGAAATGGCCTAAAATAAATTTGCCCCCCCGAACACCCCCTCCGTTCCCCCCCCCCGGAGCGACCCTTGCCTACGGGGTCGCTCCCCCTGCGTGACATTGGCGCCAAAAAACAAATCCCGGTGCCTAGTGGTTTCTGCCCCCTTGGGGCAGATTGACCTAAAATCGACCAATCTGCCCCCATGGGGGGCAGAAATGGTCTAAACACAGTTTGCCCCCCAGGGGAGCGACCCTTGTCTGATGGGTCGCTCCCCATCTCTAAAAAAACAAACAAAAAAAAAATTGCCCTGGCGCCTACAGGTTTCTGCCCCACCCTGGGCGCAGATCGGCCTAATAATAGGCCGATCTGCCCCCAGGGGGGGCAGAAATGGCCTAAAATAAATTTGCCCCCTGAACCCCCACCCCCCCCCCCCCCGGAGCGACCATTGCCTACGGGGTCGCTCCCCCTGCGTGACATTGGCGCCAAAAAACAAATCCCGGTGCCTAGTGGTTTCTGCCCCCTTGGGGCAGATTGACCTAAAATCGACCAATCTGCCCCCAAGGGGGGCAGAAATGGTCTAAACACAGTTTGCCCCCCAGGGGAGCGACCCTTGTCTGATGGGTCGCTCCCCATCTCTAAAAAAACAAACAAACTAAAAAAAAAAACACTAAAAAAAATTTGCCCTGGCAACAAGAGGTTTCTGCCCCCCCTGGGGGCAGATCGGCCTAATAATAGGCCGATCTTCCCCCAGGGGGGGCAGAAATGGCCTAAAATAAATATGCCCCCCGAACACCCCCTCCGTTCCCCCCCCCCGAGCGACCCTTGCCTACGGGGTCACTCCCCCTGCGTGACATTGGCGCCAAAAAACAAATCCCGGTGCCTAGTGGTTTCTGCCCCCTTGGGGCAGATTGACCTAAAATCGACCAATCTGCCCCTAGGGGGGCAGAAATGGTCTAAACACAGTTTGCCCCCCAGGGGAGCGACCCTTGTCTGATGGGTCGCTCCCCATCTCTAAAAAAACAAACAAACTAAAAAAAAAACACTAAAAAAAATTTGCCCTGGCAACAAGAGGTTTCTGCCCCCCCTGGGGGCAGATCGGCCTAATAATAGGCCGATCTGCCCCCAGGGGGGGCAGAAATGGCCTAAAATAAATTTGCCCCCTGAACCCCCCCCCCCCCCCCCCCGGAGCGACCATTGCCTACGGGGTCGCTCCCCCTGCGTGACATTGGCGCCAAAAAACAAATCCCGGTGCCTAGTGGTTTCTGCCCCCTTGGGGCAGATTGACCTAAAATCGACCAATCTGCCCCCAAGGGGGGCAGAAATGGTCTAAACACAGTTTGCCCCCCAGGGGAGCGACCCTTGTCTGATGGGTCGCTCCCCATCTCTAAAAAAACAAAGAATTAAAAAAAAAACACTAAAAAAAATTTGCCCTGGCAACAAGAGGTTTCTGCCCCCAGGGGGGGCAGAAATGGCCTAAAATTAATTTGCCCCCCGAACACCCCCCGTTCCCCCCCCCCGGAGCGACCCTTGCCTACGGGGTTGCTCCCCCTGCGTGACATTGGCGCCAAAAAACAAATCCCCGGTGCCTAGTGGTTTCTGCCCCCTTGGGGCAGATTGACCTAAAATCGACCAATCTGCCCCCAAGGGGGGCAGAAATGGTCTAAACACAGTTTGCCCCCCAGGGGAGCGACCCTTGTCTGATGGGTCGCTCCCCATCTCTAAAAAAACAAACAAACAAAAAAAAAAAAATTGCCCTGGCGCCTACAGGTTTCTGCCCCCCCTGGGGGCAGATCGGCCTAATAATAGGCCGATCTGCCCCCAGGGGGGGCAGAAATGGCCTAAAATAAATTTGCCCCCAAACACCCACCCCCCTACGCCCCCCGGAGCGACCCTTGCCTATTGGGTCGCTCCCCTTGCGTGACATTGGCGCCAAAAAACAAATCCCCGGTGCCTAGTGGTTTCTGCCTCCTTGGGGCAGATTGACCTAAAATCGACCAATCTGCCCCCAAGGGGGGCATAAATGGTCTAAATACAATTTGCCCCCCAGGGGAGCGACCCTTGCCTGATGGGTCGCTGCCCATCTCTAAAAAAAAAAAAAAAAAAAAAGAAAAGAAAAACACAACATTTTTTTTTGCCCTGGCGCCTAGAGGTTTCTGCCCCCCCTGGGGTTAGATCGGCCTAATACCAATAGGGCGATCTGCCCCCAGGGGGGGCAGAGATGGCCTAAAATAATTTTGCCCCCCCCCCACCCCCCCCGGGGAGCGACCCTTGACTACAAAGTCGCTCCCCTTGTGTGACGGCGCAAAAAAAAGATCCCTGGTGCCTAGTGGTTTCTGCCCCCCTTGGGGGCAGATTGACCTAAAATCGGCCGATCTGCCCCCAAAGCGGGCAGAAATGGCCTAAATACATTTTGCCCCTCCAGGGGAGCGACCCTTGTCCAAGGGGGTCGCTCCCCATCTGTAAAACAGAAAAACAAAAAAATCCCTGGTGCCTAGTGGTTTCTGCCCCCCTTGGGGGCAGATCAGCCGAATCAAAATAGGCTGATCTACCCCCCCCAGGGGGGCAGAAATGGCCTAAAATAATCCCCCCCCCCAGTGAGCGACCCTTGCCTAAGGGGTCGCTCCCCTTGCGTGAAATTCACGCAAAAAAAAAAATCCCTGGTGTCTAATGGTTTCTGCCCCCCTTGGGAGCAGATTGGCCTCATCAAAATAGGCCAATCTGCCCCCAAGGGGGGCAGAAATGGCCTAAATATAATTTGCCCCCTAGGGGAGCGACCCTTGCCTAAGGGGTCGCTCCCCACCTAAAAAAAAAAGAAAACATAACAAAAAGAAAAAAAAAAAAAGATCCCTGGTGCCTAGAGGTTTCTGCCCCCCCTGGGGGCAGATCGGCCTAATAATAGGCCGATCTGTCCCCAGGGGGGGCAGAAAAGGCCTTCCCAAAAAAATGCCCCCCCTGGGAGCGACCCTTGCCAAAGGGGTCACTCCCGTTGCGTGAAATTCGCGCGCAAAAACAAACTCCCTGGTGTCTAATGGTTTCTGCCCCCCTTGGGGGCAGATTGGCCTCATCAAAATAGGCCAATCTGCCCCCAAGGGGGGCAGAAATGGCCTAAATATATATTGCCCCGTAGGGGAGCGACCCTTGCCTAAGGGATCGCTCCCCACCTAAAAAAAAAAAAAATCATCAAAAAAAAAGGTCCCTGGTGCCTAGAGGTTTCTGCCCCCAGGGGGGGCAGAAAAGGCCTTCCTAAAAAAATGCCCCCCCGGGAGCGACCCTTGCCCAAGGGGTCGCTCCCTTTTGCCAATTTCACTGAAAAAAAAAAAATCCCTGGTGTCTAGTGGGGTTTCAAAAGCCGGATTGCAAGATTTTGAAACCTGTAAGAGACTTCAAAGGGAAGGAAATACATTTCCTTCCCTTTGAAGCCTCTCGGGGCCTCCCCCATGGGATTGAAAAAGAAATGCAAAAGCATTTCTTTTTCAATCGCGCAGGAAGCTCTGCTTCCAGCGCGATGGGGGAGACCCTGTGACTAATCAGCGCGCGCTCGCGCGCTGACGTCACAGGGGGGGTTGGGGGGGTCGGGGTCGGAAGGGGAAGGGTTTCCCCTTCCATCCCTGACTTGGGGGGGTGGGGGGGAACCCCACAGAGGGAGCGCTAGCGCTCCCTCTGGGCTCTGTGCACAGGACGTAATGGTTACGTCCTGGGCACAGCAGCACTGTGCCTCAGGACGTAACCATTACGTCCTGGGCACAGAAGGGGTTAATTTTGCCTTGTTTATTTTTTATCCTCTCTCCTTTTTTAACATCTGCCCTTTTTGTTTAATTCCTGTTATCCCTGCATTATCTTTTTTTTCCTACTTCATGTTTTTTTTTTGGGTGGCTGACTTTTTTTTTTGGGTGGCTGACTTTTTCATGTCTGTACTACTCTGTAATTTTTTCTGCTTTGTTGGTAATCTTTTCCTCTCCTCTACATATCTTGTGGTACTGTAAGAACATATGTTCGGTACACTGCTGTCTACTGTGAATATTGCAGGTCCAAGTAAGCTAGTGTTACAAGTAATGTTCACCATGTAGTTTTGTTAAGAAGGCTTTCTTTTTTTGCTTATGCTCTAAAAGTTAACAAGAGAGTGGCGATGGTCATGGACCACCCTGTAACCCCCAATGGTGTTCTGGATAATTCATTTATACAGTATGCCAGCAGTTTCCATGACAGTGCAGCATGGCTGGAAAGTATGAGGTCCCGTTGATTTGCCAATCAACACCATATCTCATTTATTAACTATTATTATTCTACTTCTTTGTTGGGGAGTCATCATCATCATAGGCTATAGCTCTGCCACTCCAATAGAAAAGTTTTTGGTTGGCTTGACTACCTGGCTTTTCTAACATTATGAACCAACAAAATTCCCAGAGTGATATTTTGATAGGAGATACTGCAGTGCTAACCGACCTGCAGTGATGTATTGTGTTTGTATTTGTTTGACACAAAAATTAGGGGAGGCGTATCTGGCATCTAAACATGTAAAATGTTATTTTTTAGCTGCACAGAGTGCCACCAGATCAAGTGCTGCTTTTAGAGGGGGAGAAGCAGCGGCAGGAAAAGGCAGTGGTAAGTCACATTGCTTGCTTATTGACAATTACGGTTATACTCAACAGCAACAAGGGCGTCGTTGTGACTCGTCATTGTGAATCACCTGCTTTACAAGCTACAGCAGTAGTTAAGTTATAGCCTCTTCTATCTGCAACTCACCAAAAGCTCACATAATGTATGCTAAAATTGATGGCTTGATGGAAATAGGAAACAGCAGAAATTTAAAAGAAAGGATCAGTGAAATGAGTGAAAGGAAAGTATGCTTGGGTGGGTGCAAGGATGCATGGGTGAGTAGTAGGTGAATGGTGTATGGGTGAAAGGATGATTGAAAGAAAGGGTGAATACTGAATGGATGGACAATAGATTGAACATTTTTGTGAAAGTCTGGATGAGGTAAAGTAAAGCTTAAATAATGGTGGCTGTGGGTGAATATAGTAGGAAGAATGAAAAGATAATTGAATAATTGCTTGAATGAATAAATAAGGGAGCTCTTCTGGAGAGGGGCATGCTGCTCACCTACTTTGCTTGCTTTGTTTTATGGTTATCAAAGCTGTGGTTTAAAGGGTGGGGGTATTTGAACTTTTGTAGTAATCCCTCTACTCACTGTATTTGTACAACATGCCGATGAGTGGTTGTGGTCATACAGCCCCTTCTGAAACATGCCCATGATAATAGTATGGATTTTCTTCTTTACTGGGACCACTGATGCAGGCGACCTCCAAGATGTAGGTGGTGGTAGACTCAATGTGCATCATGTGGCAGTAACCACATGCCGTGTTGTCTCCATCTGACTCTGAAACTTCCTATGCCATTGTGAGATCGCTGTGGGAGGTGATTCTGGTGCACTGCTGGGAACAGGGCTGCTTTGCGTGAGGGTGTTACCTTCTTCTTCCTCAACTTCCACTGTGATTTGAACAATTGTAGCTGATGTTCCTCACCTTCACCACCACAACTATGTTCACCAATTTTTGTGATGTGCTTCTCCCACCGCATTGCAAGATGTTTTTTCATATGGGTTGTCTAGCCTCCAGTACCATATTGTGAACCAGGCTTACCTTAACTACCACTCGCATGGCAAATGAAGCATATTGCAATGTTCTTTTCCTGTTTGCTAATTGTAAAAAGTCCCAAACTTTCTTACTCAGTCACTGCCAATGCCTAAAGAAGAACTGGAGGTAGGTGGATGTCGATTGCCTCTCTGCAGTCTAAATTTCTACTGAGGTTGGGGTAGTTGCAGGTCTCAGCTGGGGCCATATAAATATAGGAGCTGGCAGTGCTAAAAAGTGCCACATCCCTTGGAACAGTTGGTTAGAAATAGCAGACTCCTCTGTGCCAGCTTCCAAAATGACTTGCTCGTCATCATCATCCCCTTTCATGATTTTAAACTTTTCTGGAACTTTTCTTTTCCCTTGCTCTTCCTGGCATATTCCTGTCTCTGCCGGCTTCCACTCCATGTCCCTATCATTATCATCATTGTCATCAGAAGTGGTGCTTTGAGAATATGGCGGAGTAGTACCCTTCCTTTATCTTGCTGGAAATCTGGGAGCCATTGATTCTAAAAGAGGAGGTTCTTGCTTGACTGGAATCTTGACCTTCTATTGTGCTCCAACTCAGGAAGATCTATTTTTGCTGGCTGCATCTGCTGTCCACTGTTCTCTGATTCCTGAAACGATTGGGTACTACTTTGTGAAAGAGACAAATCAAATTCAGTGTCACAGCTCATCAGCGTTGCCATGATTGCAGTGAACACTTCACTGACGGACCTGGTCTTGGGGTTCGGTTGAGGTTATGCTGTTGATGAGGGAGTGCTGCTCCCAGGTTCCTCCCAGGGGGGCCAGTGTGGCAGATACACATCTCTCAAAAAAGGTTGCGGTCGGTATGCCACTGGTGGAAAGCTTCTTCTTCCTACCGACCACTTTCTTTGGAGCAACTTTCTTTGGAGCCATCTTAAAGCTCTCTGTTGGCAGTGGCCCTAAGCTGCACAAGCGTAAGAGATTGGAGGGCTGAAAAAATATAGTTAGTGAAACGTAGCATTGTTGTAGGATGAAATTGTACAGCTGTTGGACCTGGCCCTTTTTGGAGGGTCATCCCCAAACTTTTTGCCTCCTTCCTCCTATTTTTTTTGACCTCTTACTGTTGGCTCTAGGACTCTGAACCCTTTATCAATGCTGATCAGTGATACAGTGCAGGTGCTCTACCTTCTAAAGTTGGTATGATTTGCTTACACCTAATTGGCACATTTAATTTACCTGTAAATCCCTTGGAGAGTGGTATTCCTATACCCACGGCCTGTAAATTGATGCTACTAGTGAGCCTGCAGTGCTGTTTGCGCCACCCACAGAAACCTATCTCAGGCCTGCTAGCGCTGGGCCTGCATGCACAGTATACTGCCACAGGGATCTGGCATCTAAATTTATTTGCCAGGCCTAGAACTCCCCTTTTACTACATGTAAGTCACCCCTAAGGTAGGCCCTAGCTAGCCCTATGCAAAGGGTGCTGTGTATATAGGAGGCAGGGCATATTCCTGGTTGTGTGGCCTGTCCTGGTAGTGCCAAACAGCCTATTTGGTTACTCACTGCTGTGAGTGCTGCCTTGCTCATATGATTGCATTGCCTTATGACTAGGTGGTGTTATCTGACTTATCAGGGGTAGCATAGGCATGTTTGGTATGGTTGTAATGGTAGTGAGAAATACTGCTTCCTGGTGTAGGAGGATTTTTTATTACCATTATAGAAATGGCACTTCTAGAAAGTGAGCCTTTCTCTGTGTTTTGCAGCTTGATTCCAATCCATGTCTGGGGCAGTGTGACAGCTGGGCTTTGTGCATACTTTTTAGACAGCCAGTACACAGGGAGGGTGGACGTGTCACAGAGGTGCATCTGTATATTGAATGGTCTTCCTGGGCTGAGAGAAGGGGAGGCGGGACACACCTGCATTTGTAAAGGCTGTGCCCTGACTCACACAAAGGGCTTGTCTGGATGCCTGGAGCCTGTGCTGGAGAACAGAGGGAACACTCCTAGAACCAGTTGTAACTGGTTGGAACCGCTCTTCTACCTCATTGAAAATGCTTTGCAAAACTGAGTATAAGTATAGGGGACTTTCCCCATGTAAAAGTGCACAAGAAACCTACTTGGGAACTGGACACAGAATGCTGCTGGAGGGACTCACCTGGAACCACTGTGGACTGCTGCTGCTGTGCTGACCTGTGACCTGTGACCTGTGGGTCACAAGGAGCAACTGCCACTAACTGCATACCCCTTTTGCTGGCATTTTGCTTTGCCCTGCCTCTCTGTGCCCCACTTGTGTCCCCAGAGGCTAGGTGCTGTGGCCCCTGCCCTCTGCAAACATTGATCCCTATCACGAGGACAGCTCTATATTCAGAAGCCCCTGTGGTGAAACTGACAGTTTGAGGAACGCTTTACTTTGTGCTCTGAGCACCTTGAGAGCGCTCGTTCTTTTATTAGTGCCTTATGAGGGCATTCCAATTACTGCTGAGGGCTCACCGCCGTGACCCCTGCACTCGTATTTATTGAGCGTGTCCAAAGCGCGCTGTGTGGTGTGCCCCCGGGGTACTGAGGAATGAAATCTGGAGCGAGGGCACTCCTAGGGGTGCCCCCAGGGCGAAGCGCACTACAAAGAGCATCACCGGGGCACCAACTGGCCCTGACTGTTGTCAGACTTCACCGATCTGGCCTGGGTGGGCTGTGGTAAGACTCCCGCACCGTGGCAGGTGAAGGCACAGGATGGGCGGGGCGGAGGCCTCATCGGAGGCTCCCTGCTCCACAGCGCCCCCGTAAAAGAGACTGTATGGGTGGGGTGGAAGCCTCAATGGAGGTCCTCCGCCCCATCGGGCCACCATATCTGTGCAAGAGTCATGGCTGGGGCGGAAGCCTCATCACAGGCCCCCCATGCTACTGGGCACCCTCATTTATGTTTTTCTATGGCTCGCGAATGGCAGGAAAAACTTGACGGAGGTCCCCCGTTTTCGCTGGGGCCCAGTGACACTCTTGTGGCTCGCGGGCAGGGTGACAACCTCGCCTGAGGGCTTCTGCCGTGCAGGGCACAGCAAGGGTTACCCCCAGAGCACAGGAGCTCTGACAATGGCTTGGATAGCAGGGTATTACTGACATGTTGTGTTTGGTCTAATAATGTTGTGTACAATACAGTTTATTTTTATATAAGCGCACTACGAAGAATACCATCGGGGCACCGACCGGCCCTGACTGTTGTCAGGCTACACCGATGAGGCCCAGGCGGGCTGTGGTAAGGCTCCTGCACGGTGTCAGGTGCAGGCACAGGATGGGCAGGGAAGAGGCCTCATCTGAGTCTCTCTACTCCACAGAGCCCAAGTGAAAGAGACTTTACGGGCAGAGTGGAAGCCACAATGGAGGCCCCTTGCCCCACTGGGCACCCCATATCTGAGCGAGGGTCATGGGTGGGGCAGAAGCCTCTCCATGCCACTGGGCCCCTCCTTTATGTTTTTCTTTGGTTCGCGAATGGGGAAACACCTCAACGGAGGTCCCCCGTTATCGCTGGGCCCCAGAGACTTTCCTGTGGCTCGTGGGCAGGGTGGTAACCTCGCCAAAGGGCCCCTGCCTAGTTGGACACAGCAAGGGTTACCCCCGGAGCACCGGAGCTCCGATGTTGGAGTCAGGACGTTCCTGTGTCGCCTGAATGGTTGCAGGTTGGTGTCACCCCCCAGGCTATTGCTAGAAAGTATATATATATATATATATATATATATATATATATATATATGTGTATATATGAGAGAACAGGGCTGATTGCAGAGGCCCCCTAACCTTTTTCCCACATTTTCCACTTTTTGCTGGTGTTTTCCTGACTCTGACGGTGCCCTGGGTACTGCTAACCAGTCCCAGGGCCTGTGCTCTGTGTAAAATCAGTATGCAAATTAGGTTAATTATAATTAGCTAAGTAAACCTATCTGTAAGTCCCTAGTATATGGTAGGGCGTGTAGGTTTAGGGACCCCAGCATAGGTAGTGCACCCATAGGTCCACTGCCGATGTGTCCAGTGTCATTTTAAAGGAAGGCCTGCCTTGCTGGCTGCTTTTAAATTAAAGTTACATGCAAATTCGACTTTGGAATTAAAAGTAGTTCCAAAGCCTTAAACTACCTTATTTTTACATATAAGTCACCCCTAAGGTGTGCTCTATGTACCCCTATGACTGGGTGTCATGTAATTATAAGCAGGGGCCTTATAAAAATAGTTTTATAAGCCCTGGTGAAGTAAAACAGGCAAATTTGTTTGCCCTCATTGCAATGAATGGCCTCCATAGGCTAGAATGGGGAGACTTTATTTTAATTTAAAAAATCCCCTTAAGTAACAGATACAAGAAGTTTGGTATCAAAGTAATTGTTATAATAAATCCCACAACTTCCAGTTGTTGGATTTAATATAACTTGTTCAGGTAAAGAGTTTTAAACTTTACCTGAAAAGTTGTCAACTTCAGCCCTGCAGTGTTTTTGTTGCTGTGCTCTGATTGGCCAGCCTCTAGCAGCCTGGCCAGGCTGCTTGATGAGGTGTGAAGTGGCCTGGCACCACACAAAGAGATGTGCCTGGGGGAGGAGATCTCCCCTCAGCAGATGGGGAAACAGGATGGGGGAGGGCTGCCAAACTGGTCTTCAAAGGCAGAGAAGGACATTTGGAGCAACCCAGCAACACCCTCACATCCTGAAAACCTAGACAATTAGGTGTCCCCTTGATTAGATTAGGAGAGGGCAGGAGAGGGGTGTGTTTAGGATTTTTTGCCACACCAGTGGGTGGGCTCAGCCAAATGTAACTTCCAAAAATCACTTTCAGCCATGATGGATTTTTGAGGACTGTTGCTCCTTGGGATTGATTTTTGCCACACTTCCCAGGAAGTGGTCATCAAAGCGGGAAGGACCCTGCCCCTGATTGGAGAACCAGGACCCCCTTGTTTTTCCCCCAGGAGCAAGGATACAACTGGCAGACCTGCACCAACACCTCAGATCCCCATCAGATTCCAACAAGAAAGAACTACAGGAGAAGAAGGACTGCCCTGCTAGACCCCTGGCCTGCACCTGGACCCTGCACTCTGGAGGACTGCACCAGCTGCACACTTGAGCTTCACTACAAGAAGGACTTTGCCTGGCTTCAACTGGTTCAAGGAGGTACTCCCTGTTTGCTACAGGTGAAAACTTGCTAACCATAGTCCCCTGCACCAACTCCTGAAGAAAACAACCAGCTGACCACTGCCCAGTGGCCCAGAAAGAGTTTGTGCCAGGTGCATTCTGGGAGTTGTAGTCTGCACCCCCAAGGAGCATCTCAGAGCTTTTGGAACCTTGGGTTGAAATGTGGACCTCAAAAGGACCATAAAAAACATCTGGAAGAAGATCCAGAAGTTTGGAGAAGTTTGGAGAACTTTTGGAAAAAAAGCTCCATAGAGGGACCGACCCGACGCGGCAACTCTAGACAGCCTGCCTCAACCGCAACCTGGCCTGACTTGCAGGTTCGTCCCGGTGAAGAAAATATCCAAACAAGAGACTAAGGGGGTCATTCTGACCTCGCCGGTAAAAGGCGCTTACCGCCGGTCAGAAGACAGCCATAACACCGCTGCGGTCGCGGTAAACCGCCACGGTCATTCTGACCCGCAACTGGCAAACCGCCAAAAACCTGACAACAACAAAAGTCCACCACACCAACGGCCAGCGAAAAACTGGCGATGACCAAACCTCCACCGTCACACCAACAGAAATACGCCCATGCTATTCCGACCCACAAATCCCCGCAGCGGTCTTTCAACCGCGGTATTCCATTGCCGGTACACACCGCCGCGCTCAAAATACACACACCTTTACAAAACACAGCCACATTGGTCAATTCAAAATACACACACCTGAGACACATACACACACCACTCCCACACACCCATTACAATATAAAACACACACCTACATCACCCACAAACCCTTAAGACCACAATTGCGACTGAAGGCCAGAGAGAGACAGCACAGAATAGAGTACACCATCACACAGAGGCAAATCACAACATCACCCACACAATATCCACGCACAAAACACCATACACCACCACACTCACCACACTCTACAACACATACACCACCCCACACCTCACCAACACCACCCCATGGCACCCCAAAGACACCCCAGGTTTTGTGACGCAGAACTCAGGGTCATGGTGGAGGAAATAGTTCGGGTAGAGCCCCAGCTCTTCGGGACGCAGGTGCAGCACACCACCATTGCCAGGAAGATGGAGCTATGGCAAAGAATAGTGGACAGGGTCAACGCTGTGGGACAGCATCCACAAAATCGGGACGAAATCAGGAAGCAGTGGAACGACCTACGGGGGAAGGTGCGTTCCATGGTATCAAGGCACAACATTGCGGTGCAGAAGACTGGCGGCGGACCCCCACCTACTCCCCCAGAATTTACAGCATGGGAGGAGCAAGTCTTGCACATCCTGCATCCTGAGGGCCTCGCAGGAGTAGCTGGAGGAATGGACTCTGGTAAGTCAAATCTTCACTACTTCATTCCCCCCACCCCACCTGCATGCCAAATCATACCCCCACCCTCACCCCCACCCCCATCACACCAACTCCTTGCAAATGGCTCACCATCACAACCCACCCATCCCAACACCTAGCCCTGCATGCGTCCACAAAGCATGGACACCCATCACCAAAGCATGCCCACTGCACATACCCATCTCCCCCACAAGCCACCGTCACAACAGCTCCCACAAGGGAATGCCAGCACTGGGGTACACGGCCACCCACCCATTGCACACTATGGCACACACAGAAGCAATAACCATACTCTTATACCCCTGCAGGACCCGAACGCCACCACACCGCCCAGGAGGGTCCAGAAATGTCCATCCCAACCCCAGAAGAGGCCCCCAGTGATGACAGCAGCTCTGTCTCCCTGGACCCAGATGACCAGCCCGGCCCATCGGGGACCTCAGGACAGTCGGTTCCCCTCACACAGCCACAGGCCATAGCAGACCTACCCCCCTCTGGGAACACCAGCACAGCTCCCACCCAGCGGGCCCATGCCTCTGTCTCCAGGACACATCAATCAGCGGTGTGTCCACCACTACAGTGCACCCAGGTTGACCCACCACCCCAACAACAGCAGGGACCTGGGGGCAGTGGTAGTGGGCACACGGTCCAGGGGACAGAGGCCCAGGGAAACAGGGGAACTGGGAGGGCTGCTGTGCGACAGAGGGGGGACAGGCCCAGGGAACCCACTCTCCACGAGGCCCTCTCCTCCATCATGGGAGCATACCACCGCTCCCAGGAGACGATGGCTACGGTACTGGCCAGGTTCCAGGAGATCCAGGTACTGCAGGAGGAACAGTACATGGGGTTCAGGGAAGAACTCCGAGCCATTAGTTCCGCAATGGGGACCATCTTCGTGGCTCTTACCCAGATTGTCACCACATTGCGGGACCATGTGGCACCACAAAGGGCCCCTGTCACTAGCATGGACCAGGAACAGCCTACCACCTCCGCCGGCGCTAGAGGACAGGAGGCCCCCACACAACAACAGGCCACCAGAACCCCACCTCCTGCAGAAGAAGAACCACCCCGCAAGCGGTACCTGAGATCTAGGAAGAAGACAGAGTAGGATGCCAAGACCCCTGCCAGCAAAGGATACCCCCTGATGTCATCCCACTGTCCCACATTGTCACCCTGTCCAACCTTGAACTGCCCCTGCTCCATCCTTCCACAGGCATATGGACAATGCACCTGTGAGACTGAAAATCTGGACTCTGCCATGGACATTACTCCACCATCACCCATCACCGATTTTCAAGCATGTCCCTAAATTTAGCACTTAAATAAAATCACTTATTGCACTAAAATGATCTGGAGTCTGCTTGTATTTTGAACAAATGTATTAGACATAACGGTGCCAAAATGTTCAGTTACATTGTGATGACAACATACCACTGTCACACAGCTGTAGTCCATGGGCAAACAAAGCAGAGGTCACGCAGTGGGGCCCACATCTCTGAAAACGGAAGGGAAAGTCACAACTCAGTTAACATAAACTGGGGGGAAACTCAGACAGTAGAGAGGCAGGAGACTGTAAGTACATGTAAAATGGCGGTGTTGATTCGTACCTGTGTGTTATTGAAAATACTGTTGTATCACTGTGTCCCTGTTGTCTGTGTCGTCCCCGTCGTCTTCCTCCTCTTCACTCTCCACAGGCTCCACAGCTGCCACAACACCACCCTCTGGACCATCCTCCTGCAGGAAAGGCACCTGGCGTCGCAAAGCCAGGTTGTGAAGCATACAGCAGGCCACGATGATCTGGCACACCTTCTTCGGTGAGTACATTAGGGATCCACCTGTCATATGCATGCACCTAAACCTGGCCTTCAGGAGGCCGAAGGTCCGCTCGATCACCCTCCTAGTCCGCCCATGGGCCTCATTGTACCGTTCCTCTGCCCTGGTCCGGGGATTCCTCACTGGGGTCAGTAGCCACGACAGGTTGGGGTAACCAGAGTCACCAATTAGCCACACACGGGCCATATTTATACTTTTTGACGCAAAACTGCGCTAACGCAGTTTTGCGTCAAAAAAATTAGCGCCGGCTAACGCCATTCTGAAGGGTCATGCGGACGCCGTATTTATTCAATGACGTTAGCCGGCGTTAGCCGCCGGCGCTGCCTGGTGTGCGTGAAAAAAAATGACGTACACCAGGCAGTGCCGGCGTAGGGGAATATGGAGCTTGGGCGCCAAAAAATGGGGCAAGTCAGGCTGAGGCAAAATTATCGCCTCAACCCAATTTGCGCCATTTATTTTGACTCCCAACCCCCATTAAAATGACTCCTGTCTTAGCAAAGACAGGAGTCATGCCCCCTTGCCCAATGGCCATGCCCAGGGGACTTCTGTCCCCTGGGCATGGTCATTGGGCATAGTGGCATGTAGGGGGGCACAAATCAGGCCCCCCTATGCCACAAAATGTTAAAAAAATAATACTTTCCTGAACTTACCTTAATGTCCCTGGGATGGGTCCCGCCATCCTTAGGTGTCCTCCTGGGGTGGGCAAGGGTGACAGGGGGGGTCCCTGGGGGCAAGGGAGGGCACCTCTGGGCTCCTTCCGAGCCCACAGGTCCCTTAACGCCTGCCTTGTCCAGGCGCTACAAAATGGCGCAAAAGCGGCTGGACGTCATTTTTTTTGACCCGCCCACTCCCGGGCGTGAATTTTGCCCGGGAGTGTAAATACGGCGCACATGCCTCGGAGTCAATTTTTTAGACGGGAACGCCTACCTTGCATATCATTAACGCAAAGTAGGTGTCCACGCTAAAAAATGACGCAAACTCCATGGACTTTGGTGCTAGACGCGTCTAACGCCACAGTATAAATATGGAGTTAGTTTTGCGTCGGAATTGCCTAAAAAAAAACGACGCAATTCCGGCGCAAACAGAGTATAAATATGCCCCACGGTGTCTCTGTAGCTGTTCCATCACATAAGGGATGCTGCTATTTCGCATGATGTAAGCGTCATGCACTGACCCAGGGAACTTGGCATTTACATGGGAGATGTACTGGTCAGCCAAACAGACCACCTGGACATTCATAGAATGATAACTTTTTCTGTTCCTGTAAACCTGTTCACTTTCACTGGGGGGAACCAAAGCCACATGGGTCCCATCAATGGCACCAATGATGTTGGGAATATGTCCAAGGGCATAGAAATCACCCTTCACTGTAGCCAAATCGCCCATCTCAGGGAAAACAATGTAGCTCCGCATGTATTTCATCAGGGCAGACAACACTCTGGACAAAACCTTAGAAAACATAGGCTGAGACATCCCTGATGAAATGGCCACTGTTGTTTGAAATGACCCACTTGCCAAAAAATTGAGTACTGACAGAACCTGCACCAGAGGGGGAATCCCTGTGGGTTGGCGAATGGGTGACATCAGGTCTGGCTCCAGCTGGGCACACAGTTCCTGTATAGTGGCTCGGTCAAGTCTGTATGTCAGTATGACATGTCTTTCTTCCATTGTCGACAGGTCCACCAGCGGTCTGTACACCGGAACATTCCTCCATCTCCTCGCAAGTCCCAGCGGACGGTGCCTAGGAAGGACAACGTGGAGCACAGAGTCAAGCAAACCCCAGGTACGTTCCCACAGCTTGCACAGTACACGATTCGCTATGCATTGAATGGCTTGTATGAGTGGCAATGCAAGGCCTAGGCCTGTGTGACGCAGTAGAAATTAAGCCATATGGGCCCTTGAAATGGCGGCTGCCTGACCTGTGAAGTGTGACAATGGGATGTGAGGTCAATGAACTGGCGTGGCACACCGTGGCGGTAGGCGGTCGAAGACCGCGGTGCAAAGCCGCATTGGTTAACATAGAACCCTATGGGTTTCAGGAGCCAATGACGAAGTGCGCCGGCGGGCGCGGTACGCACCGCCGCGGTACGCACCGCTGCGGGCGTGACCGCCATTTTCTATCAGCTTAATCACTCGAGACCTGATCATCCACAGGAGAGGACCTATACTGCAAGTGCTGCTGTGACTTCGGGCTGGAAGAGACAATAGCTGCTGCGACTGGGGAAAGGGCCCCTGCCTTCACTTCTGAAGAATTGGAGAAACTCGTGGATGGGGTCCTCCCCCAGTATGCACTACTCTACGGTCCTCCAGACCAACAGGTTAGTACAATGGGACCACGCTTTGTGGGCAATGCCTGGGTTGAGTGGGGTGAATGAACGAAGGTGCGGAGGGGAGCGTATGAGGCATGCATCAAACGACAGATGAGAGCATGTGCCACATGGCAAGGGTGGGGATGGGGGGACACTCACATTGAGCATGCAGAAAATGTTGATATTTTATTTTCTCTCCCTGTACGTGTCACATAGGTCAGCGCCCATCAGAAAGTCGACATTTGGCGTGCCATTGCCAAGGACGTCCGGACCGTGGGGGTCCACAACAGACGGGGCACCCACTGCCGCAAGAGGTGGGAGGACATCCGCCGCGGGAGCAGAAAGACTGCAGAGGCTCTGCTGGGGATGGCCTCCCAACGTAGGAGGGGTGCCACTCGTCAATTGACCCCCCTGATGTCTCGGATCCTGGCGTGGCCTACCCAGATTTGGATGGGCGCGTGAGGACATCACAGCAGACGCAAGGGGGTGAGTACAAGCACATTCTGCTATCTTCGCGCGCAGTGGAGGTGTCTGGGTGGGGGAGGAGGGATGTGGGTATCCCTAGGCCAGGGCGATTTCTGTAGGCTAGTCCCCTCTGTAAGGCATGGCCCTGTGCCCCGCCCTCCACCTCTGTAGGGTGCCAAGTACAGCTATCCATGGCCTTGTGTCACCTATGTGTGCAGATGTCGTCCATTGGCTTGTAGGCCAAGTCTCACTGATTGAGTAGTGTACCCCAAGTGCGTGGCGTAGTGCAGGGGGCTTCCGTGTCTGTCCTCTCCGCCAACTGTGTTGCCAATGCATGCACTCAACATGTCTTTATTTCTCCCCCCCCTTTTTTTGTCTGCTCTTCCTGTTCATGTGTGCATTAGCATCATCTGGCGGAGGAGAAGTGGCATTGGAGCACGAGGGAGCTGCATCTCACATGGCCCCGGAGGGCCATGCAACGTACTCTGATTTCACCAGTGAGACGGAGGGCGAGGGGGGCTCCACAACGGGGACACGTGGAGACATCAGCGACACCGACACGTCCTCGGAAGTGAGCTCCCTTGTGGTGGCGGCAACATCCGTGCCCACCGCAACAACAGGTACAGCCGTCACCCAGCGCACCAGCTCCGCCCTCCAAGCAGCCCCTCAGCGTTCACCCCGTGCCCACTCGCACACCAAGGCGGGCATCTCCTTCGCCCCAGGCACCTCTGGCCCTGCCCCAGTTACCCCTGCTGCCCTCAGTGAGGAGGTCATTGACCTCCTCCGGACGCTCATTGTTGGGCAGTCTACCCTTTTGAATGCCATCCAGGGGGTGGAAAGGGAGGTGCATTGGAGCAATGCATACCTGGAGGGCATTCATTCGGGTCAGGCTGCCCATCAGCGATCGTTCAACGCTCTGGCCTCAGCACTGACGGCAGCCATTGTCCCTGTCTCCTGCCTCCCTCCTCCAACTCCCTCCACCCAGTCCCACTCCCCTGTTCCTCTGCCTATCCCAGACACACCTACAGACCAGCCTGCACACACCTCAACACCCAAGGTCAGCTCATCCAAACATAAGCACCACACATCCCACAAGCATTCACACAAGCAACATCCACATGCAGACATGCCAACAGCCACTGCCTCCTCTGTGTCCCCCTCCTCCTCGTCTCCCTCCTCCCTCCCTGTGACGTCTCCACTCACACTTGCATACACCACTTCATCAGCCACTACGTCCATCACCAGCACACCCACCAGAACACACCGCACACGTGCAGTCACCACCCCCACTGCCATTTACACGTCCCCTGTGTCCTCTCCCAGTGTGTCTGTCACCCCCTCTTCCAAACCACACAAACGCAGGCAGCCACCCACCCAACAGCCATCCACCTCACGACAGCCTCCGTCACAAGCACCTTCACCCAACGACAGCATACTTGACTCTCCTACAACCACATCCTCTTCCTCCACTCCCATACTCACTGCACCTACCCTTCCCATTGCTCCTAAAAAGTTTTTCCTCTCCAAACTTAACCTCTTTCCATCACCTGACCCACCCCTCCATCTCGTAAAAGTCCAATCAGCACCTCAGCCACCACAAGCCCTTGACCTACAAGGACCATAGTCCAGGGATATTGGAGTGCACCACCTTCGAGGGCAGCTACATCGGCCAGCAGCAAAGGGACAGCCAGCCCACCCCCTGGGAAAAAATCCTTGGAACAGTTGGTTAGAAATAGCAGACTCCTCTGTGCCAGCTTCCAAAATGACTTGCTCGTCATCATCATCCCCTTTCATGATTTTAAACTTTTCTGGAACTTTTCTTTTCCCTTGCTCTTCCTGGCATCTTCCTGTCTCTGCCGGCTTCCACTCCATGTCCCTATCATTATCATCATTGTCATCAGAAGTGGTGCTTTGAGAATCTGGCAGAGTAGTACCCTTCCTTTATCTTGCTGGAAATCTGGGAGCCATTGATTCTAAAAGAGGAGGTTCTTGCTTGACTGGAATCTTGACCTTCTATTGTGCTCCAACTCAGGAAGATCTATTTTTGCTGGCTGCATCTGCTGTCCACTGTTCTCTGATTCCTGAAACGATTGGGTACTACTTTGTGAAAGAGACAAATCAAATTCAGTGTCACAGCTCATCAGCGTTGCCATGATTGCAGTGAACACTTCACTGACGGACCTGGTCTTGGGGTTCGGTTGAGGTTATGCTGTTGATGAGGGAGTGCTGCTCCCAGGTTCCTCCCAGGGGGGCCAGTGTGGCAGATACACATCTCTCAAAAAAGGTTGCGGTCGGTATGCCACTGGTGGAAAGCTTCTTCTTCCTACCGACCACTTTCTTTGGAGCAACTTTCTTTGGAGCCATCTTAAAGCTCTCTGTTGGCAGTGGCCCTAAGCTGCACAAGCGTAAGAGATTGGAGGGCTGAAAAAATATAGTTAGTGAAACGTAGCATTGTTGTAGGATGAAATTGTACAGCTGTTGGACCTGGCCCTTTTTGGAGGGTCATCCCCAAACTTTTTGCCTCCTTCCTCCTATTATTTTTGACCTCTTACTGTTGGCTCTAGGACTCTGAACCCTTTATCAATGCTGATCAGTGATACAGTACAGGTGCTCTACCTTCCAAAGTTGGTATGATTTGCTTACACCTAATTGGCACATTTAATTTACCTGTAAATCCCTTGGAGAGTGGTATTCCTATACCCACGGCCTGTAAATTGATGCTACTAGTGAGCCTGCAGTGCTGTTTGCGCCACCCACAGAAACCTATCTCAGGCCTGCTAGTGCTGGGCCTGCTTGCACAGTATAGTGCCACAGGGATCTGGCATCTAAATTTACTTGCCAGGCCTAGAACTCCCCTTTTACTACATGTAAGTCACCCCTAAGGTAGGCCCTAGCTAGCCCTATGCAAAGGCTGCTGTGTATATAGGAGGCAGGGCATATTCCTGGTTGTGTGGCCTGTCCTGGTAGTGCCAAACAGCCTATTTGGTTACTCACTGCTGTGAGTGCTGCCTTGCTCATATGATTGCATTGCCTTATGACTAGGTGGTGTTATCTTACTTATCAGGGGTAGCATAGGCATGTTTGGTATGGTTGTAATGGTAGTGAGAAATACTGCTTACTGGTGTAGGAGGATTTGTTATTACCATTATAGAAATGGCACTTCTAGAAAGTGAGCCTTTCTCTGCGTTTTGCAGCTTGATTCCAATCCATGTCTGAGGCAGTGTGACAGCTGGGCTTTGTGCATACTTTTTAGACAGCCAGTACACAGGGAGGGTAGAAGTGTCACAGAGGTGCATCTGTATATTGAATGGTCTTCCTGGGCTGAGAGAAGGGGAGGCGGGACACACCTGCATTTGTAAAGGCTGTGCCCTGACTCACACAAAGGGCTTGTCTGGATGCCTGGAGCCTGTGCTGGAGAACAGAGGGGACACTCCTAGAACCAGTTGTAACTGGTTGGAACCGCTCTTCTACCTCATTGAAAATGCTTTGCAAAACTGAGTATAAGTACAGGGGATTTTCCCCATGTAAAAGTGCACAAGAAACCTACTTGGGAACTGGACACAGAATGCTGCTGGAGGGACTCACCTGGAACCACTGTGGACTGCTGCTGCTGTGCTGACCTGTGACCTGTGGGTCACAAGGAGGAACTGCCACTGACTGCATACCCCTTTTGCTGGCATTTTGCTGGGCCCTGCCTCTCTGTGCCCCACTTGTGTCCCCAGAGGCTAGGTGCTGTGGCCCCTGCCCTCTGCAAACATTGATCCCTATCACGAGGATAGCTCTATATTCAGAAGCCCCTGTGGTGAAACTGACAGTTTGAGGAACGCTTTACTTTGTGCTCTGAGCACCTTGAGAGCGCTCGTTCTTTTATTAGTGCCTTATGAGGGCATTCCAATTACTGCTGAGGGCTCACCGCTGTGACCCCTGCACTCGTATTTATTGAGCGTGTCCAAAGCGCGGTGTGTGGTGTGCCCCCGGGGTACTGAGGAATGAAATCTGGAGCGAGGGCACTCCTAGGGGTGCCCCCAGGGCGAAGCGCACTACAAAGACCATCACCGGGGCACCAACTGGCCCTGACTGTTGTCAGACTTCACCGATCTGGCCCGGGTGGGCTGTGGTAAGACTCCCGCACCGTGGCAGGTGAAGGCACAGGATGAGCGGGGCGGAGGCCTCATCGGAGGCTCCCTGCTCCACAGCGCCCCTGTAAAAGAGACTGTATGGGTGGGGTGGAAGCCTCAGTGGAGGTCCTCCGCCCCATCGGGCCACCATATCTGTGCGAGAGTCATGGCTGGGGCGGAAGCCTCATCACAGGCCCCCCATGCTACTGGGCACCCTCATTTATGTTTTTCTATGGCTCGCGAATGGCAGGAAAAACTTGACGGAGGTCCCCCGTTTTCGCTGGGGCCCAGTGACACTCTTGTGGCTCGCGGGCAGGGTGGCAACCTCGCCTGAGGGCTTCTGCCGTGCAGGGCACAGCAAGGGTTACCCCCAGAGCACAGGAGCTCTGACAATGGCTTGGATAGCAGGGTATTACTGACATGTTGTGTTTGGTCTAATAATGTTGTGTACAATACAGTTTATTTTTATATAAGCGCACTACGAAGAATACCATCGGGGCACCGACCGGCCCTGACTGTTGTCAGGCTACACCGATGAGGCCCAGGCGGGCTGTGGTAAGGCTCCTGCACGGTGTCAGGTGCAGGCACAGGATGGGCAGGGAAGAGGCCTCATCTGAGTCTCTCTACTCCACAGATCCCAAGTGAAAGAGACTTTACGGGCAGAGTGGAAGCCACAATGGAGGCCCCTTGCCCCACTGGGCACCCCATATCTGAGCGAGGGTCATGGGTGGGGCAGAAGCCTCTCCATGCCACTGGGCCCCTCCTTTATGTTTTTCTTTGGTTCGCGAATGGGGAAACACCTCAACGGAGGTCCCCCGTTATCGCTGGGCCCCAGAGACTTTCCTGTGGCTCGTGGGCAGGGTGGTAACCTCGCCAAAGGGCCCCTGCCTAGTTGGACACAGCAAGGGTTACCCCCGGAGCACCGGAGCTCCGATGTTGGAGTCAGGACGTTCCTGTGTCGCCTGAATGGCTGCAGGTTGGTGTCACCCCCCAGGCTATTGCTAGAAAGTGTATATATGAGAGAACAGGGCTGATTGCAGAGGCCCCCTAACCTTTTTCCCACATTTTCCACTTTTTGCTGGTGTTTTCCTGACTCTGACGGTGCCCTGGGTACTGCTAACCAGTCCCAGGGCCTGTGCTCTGTGTAAAATCAGTATGCAAATTAGGTTAATTATAATTAGCTAAGTAAACTTACCTGTAAGTCCCTAGTATATGGTAGGGCGTGTAGGTTTAGGAACCCCAGCATAGGTAGTGCACCCATAGGTCCACTGCCGATGTGTCCAGTGTCATTTTAAAGGAAGGCCTGCCTTGCTGGCTGCTTTTAAATTAAAGTTACATGCAAATTCGACTTTGGAATTAAAAGTAGTTCCAAAGCCTTAAACTACCTTATTTTTACATATAAGTCACCCCTAAGGTGTGCTCTATGTACCCCTATGACTGGGTGTCATGTAATTATAAGCAGGGGCCTTATAAAAATAGTTTTATAAGCCCTGGTGAAGTAAAACAGGCAAATTTGTTTGCCCTTATTGCAATGAATGGCCTCCATAGGCTAGAATGGGGAGACTTTATTTTAATTTTAAAAATCCCCTTAAGTAACAGATACAAGAAGTTTGGTATCAAAGTAATTGTTATAATAAATCCCACAACTTCCAGTTGTTGGATTTAATATAACTTGTTCAGGTAAAGAGTTTTAAACTTTACCTGAAAAGTTGTCAACTTCAGCCCTGCAGTGTTTTCGTTGCTGTG
Source organism: Pleurodeles waltl (assembly GCF_031143425.1). Classification (NCBI taxonomy): domain Eukaryota; kingdom Metazoa; phylum Chordata; class Amphibia; order Caudata; family Salamandridae; genus Pleurodeles; species Pleurodeles waltl. The sequence continues at coordinate 914,810,269 of NC_090447.1, read as the reverse complement.
CTCTGATTGGCCAGCCTCTAGCAGCCTGGCCAGGCTGCCTTGATGAGGTGTGAAGTGGCCTGGCACCACACAAAGAGATGTGCCTGGGGGAGGAGATCTCCCCTCAGCAGATGGGGAAACAGGATGGGGGAGGGCTGCCAAACTGGTCTTCAAAGGCAGAGAAGGACATTTGGAGCAACCCAGCAACACCCTCACATCCTGAAAACCTAGACAATTAGGTGTCCCCTTGATTAGATTAGGAGAGGGCAGGAGAGGGGTGTGTTTAGGATTTTTTGCCACACCAGTGGGTGGGCTCAGCCAAATGTAACTTCCAAAAATCACTTTCAGCCATGATGGATTTTTGAGGACTGTTGCTCCTTGGGATTGATTTTTGCCACACTTCCCAGGAAGTGGTCATCAAAGCGGGAAGGACCCTGCCCCTGATTGGAGAACCAGGACCCCCTTGTTTTTCCCCCAGGAGCAAGGATACAACTGGCAGACCTGCACCAACACCTCAGATCCCCATCAGATTCCAACAAGAAAGAACTACAGGAGAAGAAGGACTGCCCTGCTAGACCCCTGGCCTGCACCTGGACCCTGCACTCTGGAGGACTGCACCAGCTGCACACTTGAGCTTCACTACAAGAAGGACTTTGCCTGGCTTCAACTGGTTCAAGGAGGTACTCTCTGTTTGCTACAGGTGAAAACTTGCTAACCATAGTCCCCTGCACCAACTCCTGAAGAAAACAACCAGCTGACCACTGCCCAGTAGCCCAGAAAGAGTTTGTGCCAGGTGCATTCTGGGAGTGGTAGTCTGCACCCCCCAAGGAGCATCTCAGAGCTTTTGGAACCTTGGGGTGAACTGTGGACCTCAAAAGGACCTTAAAAAACATCTGGAAGAAGATCCAGAAGTTTGGAGAAGTTTGGAGAACTTTTGGAAAAAAAGCTCCATAGAGGGACCGACCCGACGCGGCAACTCTAGACAGCCTGCCTGAACCGCAACCTGGCCTGACTTGCAGGTTCGTCCCAGTGAAGAAAATATCCAAAAAAGAGACTAAGGGGGTCATTCTGACCTCGCCGGTAAAAGGCGCTTACCGCCGGTCAGAAGACCGCCATAACACCGCTGCGGTCGCGGTTAACCGCCACGGTCATTCTGACCCGCAACTGGCAAACCGCCAAAAACCCGACAACAACAAAAGTCCACCACACCAACGGCCAGCGAAAAACTGGCGATGACCAAACCTCCACCGTCACGCCAACAGAAATACGCCCATGCTATTCCGACCCACAAATCCCCGCAGCGGTCTTTCAACCACGGTATTCCATTGGCGGTACACACCGCCGCGCTCAAAATACACACACCTTTACAAAACACAGCCACATTGGTCAATTCAAAATACACACACCTGAGACACATACACACACCACTCCCACACACCCATTACAATATAAAACACACACCTACATCACCCACAAACCCTTATGACCACAATTGCGACTGAAGGCCAGAGAGAGACAGCACAGAATAGAGTACACCATCACACAGAGGCAAATCACAACATCACCCACACAATATCCACGCACAAAACACCATACACCACCACACTCACCACACTTTACAACACAAACACCGCCCCACACCTCATCCACACCACCCCATGGCACCCCAAAGACACCCCAGGTTTTGTGACGCAGAACTCAGGGTCATGGTGGAGGAAATAGTTCGGGTAGAGCCCCAGCTCTTCGGGACGCAGGTGCAGCACACCACCATTGCCAGGAAGATGGAGCTATGGCAAAGAATAGTGGACAGGGTCAACGCTGTGGGACAGCATCCACAAAATCGGGACGATATCAGGAAGCGGTGGAACGACCTACTGGGGAAGGTGCGTTCCATGGTATCAAGGCACAACATTGCGGTGCAGAAGACTGGCGGCGGACCCCCACCTACTCCCCCAGAATTTACAGCATGGGAGGAGCAAGTCTTGCACATCCTGCATCCTGAGGGCCTCGCAGGAGTAGCTGGAGGAATGGACTCTGGTAAGTCAAATCTTCACTACTTCATTCCCCCCACCCCACCTGCATGCCAAATCATACCCCCACCCTCACCCCCACCCCCATCACACCAACTCCTTGCAAATGGCTCACCATCACAACCCACCCAGCCCAACACCTAGCCCTGCATGCGTCCACAAAGCATAGACACCTATCACCAAAGCATGCCCACTGCACATACCCATCTCCCCCACATGCCACCGTCACAACAGCCCCCACAAGGGAATGCCAGCACTGGGGTACACGGCCACCCACCCATTGCACACTATGGCACACACAGAAGCAATAACCATACTCTTATACCCCTGCAGGACCCGAACGCCGCCACACCGCCCAGGAGGGTCCAGAAAAGTCCATCCCAACCCCAGAAGAGGCCCCCAGTGATGACAGCAGCTCTGTCTCCCTGGACCCAGATGACCAGCCCGGCCCATCGGGGACCTCGGGACAGTCGGTTCCCCTCACACAGCCACAGGCCACAGCAGACCTACCCCCCTCTGGGAACACCAGCACAGCTCCCACCCAGCGGGCCCATGCCTCTGTCTCCAGGACACGTCAATCAGCGGTGTGTCCACCACTACAGGGCACCCAGGTTGACCCACCACCCCAACAACAGCAGGGACCTGGGGGCAGTGGTAGTGTGCACACGGTCCAGGGGACAGAGGCCCAGGGAAACAGGGGAACTGGGAGGGCTGCTGTGCGACAGAGGGGGGACAGGCCCAGGGAACCCACTCTCCACGAGGCCCTCTCCTCCATCATGGGAGCATACCACCGCTCCCAGGAGACGATGGCTACGGTACTGGCCAGGTTCCAGGAGATCCAGGTACTGCAGGAGGAACAGTACAGTTCAGGGAAGAACTCCGAGCCATTAGTTCCGCAATGGGGGCCATCTTCGTGGCTCTTACCCAGATTGTCACCACATTGCGGGACCATGTTGCACCACAAAGGGCCCCTGTCACTAGCATGGACCAGGAACAGCCTACCACCTCCACCGGCGCTAGTGGACAGGAGGCCCCCACACAACAACAGGCCACCAGAACCCCACCTCCTGCAGAAGAAGAACCACCCCGCAAGCGGTACCTGAGATCTAGGAAGAAGACAGAGTAGGATGCCAAGACCCCTGCCAGCAAAGGATACCCCCTGATGTCATCCAACTGTCCCACATTGTCACCCTGTCCAACCTTGAACTGCCCCTGCTCCATCCTTCCACAGGCATATGGACAATGCACCTGTGAGACTGAAAATCTGGACTCTGCCATGGACATTACTCCACCATCACCCATCACCGATTTTCAAGCATGTCCCTAAATTTAGCACTTAAATAAAATCACTTATTGCACTAAAATGATCTGGAGTCTGCTTGTATTTTGAACAAATGTATTAGACATAACGGTGCCAAAATGTTCAGTTACATTGTGATGACAACATACCACTGTCACACAGCTGTAGTCCATGGGCAAACAAAGCAGAGGTCACGCAGTGGGGCCCACATCTCTGAAAACGGAAGGGAAAGTCACAACTCAGTTAACATAAACTGGGGGGAAACTCAGACAGTAGAGAGGCAGGAGACTGTAAGTACATGTAAAATGGCGGTGTTGATTCGTACCTGTGTGTTATTGAAAATACTGTTGTATCACTGTGTCCCTGTTGTCTGTGTCGTCCCCGTCGTCTTCCTCCTCTTCACTCTCCACAGGCTCCACAGCTGCCACAACACCACCCTCTGGACCATCCTCCTGCAGGAAAGGCACCTGGCGTCGCAAAGCCAGGTTGTGAAGCATACAGCAGGCCACGATGATCTGGCACACCTTCTTCGGTGAGTACATTAGGGATCCACCTGTCATATGCATGCACCTAAACCTGGCCTTCAGGAGGCCGAAGGTCCGCTCGATCACCCTCCTAGTCCGCCCATGGGCCTCATTGTACCGTTCCTCTGCCCTGGTCCGGGGATTCCTCACTGGGGTCAGTAGCCACGACAGGTTGGGGTAACCAGAGTCACCAATTAGCCACACACGGGCCATATTTATACTTTTTGACGCAAAACTGCGCTAACGCAGTTTTGCGTCAAAAAAATTAGCGCCGGCTAACGCCATTCTGAAGGGTCATGCGGACGCCGTATTTATTCAATGACGTTAGCCGGCGTTAGCCGCCGGCGCTGCCTGGTGTGCGTGAAAAAAAATGACGTACACCAGGCAGTGCCGGCGTAGGGGAATATGGAGCTTGGGCGCCAAAAAATGGGGCAAGTCAGGCTGAGGCAAAATTATCGCCTCAACCCAATTTGCGCCATTTATTTTGACTCCCAACCCCCATTAAAATGACTCCTGTCTTAGCAAAGACAGGAGTCATGCCCCCTTGCCCAATGGCCATGCCCAGGGGACTTCTGTCCCCTGGGCATGGTCATTGGGCATAGTGGCATGTAGGGGGGCACAAATCAGGCCCCCCTATGCCACAAAATGTTAAAAAAATAATACTTTCCTGAACTTACCTTAATGTCCCTGGGATGGGTCCCGCCATCCTTAGGTGTCCTCCTGGGGTGGGCAAGGGTGACAGGGGGGGTCCCTGGGGGCAAGGGAGGGCACCTCTGGGCTCCTTCCGAGCCCACAGGTCCCTTAACGCCTGCCTTGTCCAGGCGCTACAAAATGGCGCAAAAGCGGCTGGACGTCATTTTTTTTGACCCGCCCACTCCCGGGCGTGAATTTTGCCCGGGAGTGTAAATACGGCGCACATGCCTCGGAGTCAATTTTTTAGACGGGAACGCCTACCTTGCATATCATTAACGCAAAGTAGGTGTCCACGCTAAAAAATGACGCAAACTCCATGGACTTTGGTGCTAGACGCGTCTAACGCCACAGTATAAATATGGAGTTAGTTTTGCGTCGGAATTGCCTAAAAAAAAACGACGCAATTCCGGCGCAAACAGAGTATAAATATGCCCCACGGTGTCTCTGTAGCTGTTCCATCACATAAGGGATGCTGCTATTTCGCATGATGTAAGCGTCATGCACTGACCCAGGGAACTTGGCATTTACATGGGAGATGTACTGGTCAGCCAAACAGACCACCTGGACATTCATAGAATGATAACTTTTTCTGTTCCTGTAAACCTGTTCACTTTCACTGGGGGGAACCAAAGCCACATGGGTCCCATCAATGGCACCAATGATGTTGGGAATATGTCCAAGGGCATAGAAATCACCCTTCACTGTAGCCAAATCGCCCATCTCAGGGAAAACAATGTAGCTCCGCATGTATTTCATCAGGGCAGACAACACTCTGGACAAAACCTTAGAAAACATAGGCTGAGACATCCCTGATGAAATGGCCACTGTTGTTTGAAATGACCCACTTGCCAAAAAATTGAGTACTGACAGAACCTGCACCAGAGGGGGAATCCCTGTGGGTTGGCGAATGGGTGACATCAGGTCTGGCTCCAGCTGGGCACACAGTTCCTGTATAGTGGCTCGGTCAAGTCTGTATGTCAGTATGACATGTCTTTCTTCCATTGTCGACAGGTCCACCAGCGGTCTGTACACCGGAACATTCCTCCATCTCCTCGCAAGTCCCAGCGGACGGTGCCTAGGAAGGACAACGTGGAGCACAGAGTCAAGCAAACCCCAGGTACGTTCCCACAGCTTGCACAGTACACGATTCGCTATGCATTGAATGGCTTGTATGAGTGGCAATGCAAGGCCTAGGCCTGTGTGACGCAGTAGAAATTAAGCCATGTGGGCCCTTGAAATGGCGGCTGCCTGACCTGTGAAGTGTGACAATGGGATGTGAGGTCAATGAACTGGCGTGGCACACCGTGGCGGTAGGCGGTCGAAGACCGCGGTGCAAAGCCGCATTGGTTAACATAGAACCCTATGGGTTTCAGGAGCCAATGACGAAGTGCGCCGGCGGGCGCGGTACGCACCGCCGCGGTACGCACCGCTGCGGGCGTGACCGCCATTTTCTATCAGCTTAATCACTCGAGACCTGATCATCCACAGGAGAGGACCTATACTGCAAGTGCTGCTGTGACTTCGGGCTGGAAGAGACAATAGCTGCTGCGACTGGGGAAAGGGCCCCTGCCTTCACTTCTGAAGAATTGGAGAAACTCGTGGATGGGGTCCTCCCCCAGTATGCACTACTCTACGGTCCTCCAGACCAACAGGTTAGTACAATGGGACCACGCTTTGTGGGCAATGCCTGGGTTGAGTGGGGTGAATGAACGAAGGTGCGGAGGGGAGCGTATGAGGCATGCATCAAACGACAGATGAGAGCATGTGCCACATGGCAAGGGTGGGGATGGGGGGACACTCACATTGAGCATGCAGAAAATGTTGATATTTTATTTTCTCTCCCTGTACGTGTCACATAGGTCAGCGCCCATCAGAAAGTCGACATTTGGCGTGCCATTGCCAAGGACGTCCGGACTGTGGGGGTCCACAACAGACGGGGCACCCACTGCCGCAAGAGGTGGGAGGACATCCGCCGCGGGAGCAGAAAGACTGCAGAGGCTCTGCTGGGGATGGCCTCCCAACGTAGGAGGGGTGCCACTCGTCAATTGACCCCCCTGATGTCTCGGATCCTGGCGTGGCCTACCCAGATTTGGATGGGCGCGTGAGGACATCACAGCAGACGCAAGGGGGTGAGTACAAGCACATTCTGCTATCTTCGCGCGCAGTGGAGGTGTCTGGGTGGGGGAGGAGGGATGTGGGTATCCCTAGGCCAGGGCGATTTCTGTAGGCTAGTCCCCTCTGTAAGGCATGGCCCTGTGCCCCGCCCTCCACCTCTGTAGGGTGCCAAGTACAGCTATCCATGGCCTTGTGTCACCTATGTGTGCAGATGTCGTCCATTGGCTTGTAGGCCAAGTCTCACTGATTGAGTAGTGTACCCCAAGTGCGTGGCGTAGTGCAGGGGGCTTCCGTGTCTGTCCTCTCCGCCAACTGTGTTGCCAATGCATGCACTCAACATGTCTTTATTTCTCCCCCCCCTTTTTTTGTCTGCTCTTCCTGTTCATGTGTGCATTAGCATCATCTGGCGGAGGAGAAGTGGCATTGGAGCACGAGGGAGCTGCATCTCACATGGCCCCGGAGGGCCATGCAACGTACTCTGATTTCACCAGTGAGACGGAGGGCGAGGGGGGCTCCACAACGGGGACACGTGGAGACATCAGCGACACCGACACGTCCTCGGAAGTGAGCTCCCTTGTGGTGGCGGCAACATCCGTGCCCACCGCAACAACAGGTACAGCCGTCACCCAGCGCACCAGCTCCGCCCTCCAAGCAGCCCCTCAGCGTTCACCCCGTGCCCACTCGCACACCAAGGCGGGCATCTCCTTCGCCCCAGGCACCTCTGGCCCTGCCCCAGTTACCCCTGCTGCCCTCAGTGAGGAGGTCATTGACCTCCTCCGGACGCTCATTGTTGGGCAGTCTACCCTTTTGAATGCCATCCAGGGGGTGGAAAGGGAGGTGCATCGGAGCAATGCATACCTGGAGGGCATTCATTCGGGTCAGGCTGCCCATCAGCGATCGTTCAACGCTCTGGCCTCAGCACTGACGGCAGCCATTGTCCCTGTCTCCTGCCTCCCTCCTCCAACTCCCTCCACCCAGTCCCACTCCCCTGTTCCTCTGCCTATCCCAGACACACCTACAGACCAGCCTGCACACACCTCAACACCCAAGGTCAGCTCATCCAAACATAAGCACCACACATCCCACAAGCATTCACACAAGCAACATCCACATGCAGACATGCCAACAGCCACTGCCTCCTCTGTGTCCCCCTCCTCCTCGTCTCCCTCCTCCCTCCCTGTGACGTCTCCACTCACACTTGCATACACCACTTCATCAGCCACTACGTCCATCACCAGCACACCCACCAGAACACACTGCACACGTGCAGTCACCACCCCCACTGCCATTTACACGTCCCCTGTGTCCTCTCCCAGTGTGTCTGTCACCCCCTCTTCCAAACCACACAAACGCAGGCAGCCACCCACCCAACAGCCATCCACCTCACGACAGCCTCCGTCACAAGCACCTGCACCCAACGACAGCATACTTGACTCTCCTACAACCACATCCTCTTCCTCCACTCCCATACTCACTGCACCTACCCTTCCCATTGCTCCTAAAAAGTTTTTCCTCTCCAAACTTAACCTCTTTCCATCACCTGACCCACCCCTCCATCTCGTAAAAGTCCAATCAGCACCTCAGCCACCACAAGCCCTTGACCTACAAGGACCATAGTCCAGGGATATTGGAGTGCACCACCTTCGAGGGCAGCTACATCGGCCAGCAGCAAAGGGACAGCCAGCCCACCCCCTGGGAAAAAATCCTTGGAACAGTTGGTTAGAAATAGCAGACTCCTCTGTGCCAGCTTCCAAAATGACTTGCTCGTCATCATCATCCCCTTTCATGATTTTAAACTTTTCTGGAACTTTTCTTTTCCCTTGCTCTTCCTGGCATCTTCCTGTCTCTGCCGGCTTCCACTCCATGTCCCTATCATTATCATCATTGTCATCAGAAGTGGTGCTTTGAGAATCTGGCGGAGTAGTACCCTTCCTTTATCTTGCTGGAAATCTGGGAGCCATTGATTCTAAAAGAGGAGGTTCTTGCTTGACTGGAATCTTGACCTTCTATTGTGCTCCAACTCAGGAAGATCTATTTTTGCTGGCTGCATCTGCTGTCCACTGTTCTCTGATTCCTGAAACGATTGGGTACTACTTTGTGAAAGAGACAAATCAAATTCAGTGTCACAGCTCATCAGCGTTGCCATGATTGCAGTGAACACTTCACTGACGGACCTGGTCTTGGGGTTCGGTTGAGGTTATGCTGTTGATGAGGGAGTGCTGCTCCCAGGTTCCTCCCAGGGGGGCCAGTGTGGCAGATACACATCTCTCAAAAAAGGTTGCGGTCGGTATGCCACTGGTGGAAAGCTTCTTCTTCCTACCGACCACTTTCTTTGGAGCAACTTTCTTTGGAGCCATCTTAAAGCTCTCTGTTGGCAGTGGCCCTAAGCTGCACAAGCGTAAGAGATTGGAGGGCTGAAAAAATATAGTTAGTGAAACGTAGCATTGTTGTAGGATGAAATTGTACAGCTGTTGGACCTGGCCCTTTTTGGAGGGTCATCCCCAAACTTTTTGCCTCCTTCCTCCTATTATTTTTGACCTCTTACTGTTGGCTCTAGGACTCTGAACCCTTTATCAATGCTGATCAGTGATACAGTACAGGTGCTCTACCTTCCAAAGTTGGTATGATTTGCTTACACCTAATTGGCACATTTAATTTACCTGTAAATCCCTTGGAGAGTGGTATTCCTATACCCACGGCCTGTAAATTGATGCTACTAGTGAGCCTGCAGTGCTGTTTGCGCCACCCACAGAAACCTATCTCAGGCCTGCTAGTGCTGGGCCTGCATGCACAGTATACTGCCACAGGGATCTGGCATCTAAATTTACTTGCCAGGCCTAGAACTCCCCTTTTACTACATGTAAGTCACCCCTAAGGTAGGCCCTAGCTAGCCCTATGCAAAGGCTGCTGTGTATATAGGAGGCAGGGCATATTCCTGGTTGTGTGGCCTGTCCTGGTAGTGCCAAACAGCCTATTTGGTTACTCACTGCTGTGAGTGCTGCCTTGCTCATATGATTGCATTGCCTTATGACTAGGTGGTGTTATCTTACTTATCAGGGGTAGCATAGGCATGTTTGGTATGGTTGTAATGGTAGTGAGAAATACTGCTTACTGGTGTAGGAGGATTTGTTATTACCATTATAGAAATGGCACTTCTAGAAAGTGAGCCTTTCTCTGCGTTTTGCAGCTTGATTCCAATCCATGTCTGAGGCAGTGTGACAGCTGGGCTTTGTGCATACTTTTTAGACAGCCAGTACACAGGGAGGGTAGAAGTGTCACAGAGGTGCATCTGTATATTGAATGGTCTTCCTGGGCTGAGAGAAGGGGAGGCGGGACACACCTGCATTTGTAAAGGCTGTGCCCTGACTCACACAAAGGGCTTGTCTGGATGCCTGGAGCCTGTGCTGGAGAACAGAGGGGACACTCCTAGAACCAGTTGTAACTGGTTGGAACCGCTCTTCTACCTCATTGAAAATGCTTTGCAAAACTGAGTATAAGTACAGGGGATTTTCCCCATGTAAAAGTGCACAAGAAACCTACTTGGGAACTGGACACAGAATGCTGCTGGAGGGACTCACCTGGAACCACTGTGGACTGCTGCTGCTGTGCTGACCTGTGACCTGTGGGTCACAAGGAGGAACTGCCACTGACTGCATACCCCTTTTGCTGGCATTTTGCTGGGCCCTGCCTCTCTGTGCCCCACTTGTGTCCCCAGAGGCTAGGTGCTGTGGCCCCTGCCCTCTGCAAACATTGATCCCTATCACGAGGATAGCTCTATATTCAGAAGCCCCTGTGGTGAAACTGACAGTTTGAGGAACGCTTTACTTTGTGCTCTGAGCACCTTGAGAGCGCTCGTTCTTTTATTAGTGCCTTATGAGGGCATTCCAATTACTGCTGAGGGCTCACCGCTGTGACCCCTGCACTCGTATTTATTGAGCGTGTCCAAAGCGCGGTGTGTGGTGTGCCCCCGGGGTACTGAGGAATGAAATCTGGAGCGAGGGCACTCCTAGGGGTGCCCCCAGGGCGAAGCGCACTACAAAGAGCATCACCGGGGCACCAACTGGCCCTGACTGTTGTCAGACTTCACCGATCTGGCCCGGGTGGGCTGTGGTAAGACTCCCGCACCGTGGCAGGTGAAGGCACAGGATGAGCGGGGCGGAGGCCTCATCGGAGGCTCCCTGCTCCACAGCGCCCCCGTAAAAGAGACTGTATGGGTGGGGTGGAAGCCTCAGTGGAGGTCCTCCGCCCCATCGGGCCACCATATCTGTGCGAGAGTCATGGCTGGGGCGGAAGCCTCATCACAGGCCCCCCATGCTACTGGGCACCCTCATTTATGTTTTTCTATGGCTCGCGAATGGCAGGAAAAACTTGACGGAGGTCCCCCGTTTTCGCTGGGGCCCAGTGACACTCTTGTGGCTCGCGGGCAGGGTGGCAACCTCGCCTGAGGGCTTCTGCCGTGCAGGGCACAGCAAGGGTTACCCCCAGAGCACAGGAGCTCTGACAATGGCTTGGATAGCAGGGTATTACTGACATGTTGTGTTTGGTCTAATAATGTTGTGTACAATACAGTTTATTTTTATATAAGCGCACTACGAAGAATACCATCGGGGCACCGACCGGCCCTGACTGTTGTCAGGCTACACCGATGAGGCCCAGGCGGGCTGTGGTAAGGCTCCTGCACGGTGTCAGGTGCAGGCACAGGATGGGCAGGGAAGAGGCCTCATCTGAGTCTCTCTACTCCACAGATCCCAAGTGAAAGAGACTTTACGGGCAGAGTGGAAGCCACAATGGAGGCCCCTTGCCCCACTGGGCACCCCATATCTGAGCGAGGGTCATGGGTGGGGCAGAAGCCTCTCCATGCCACTGGGCCCCTCCTTTATGTTTTTCTTTGGTTCGCGAATGGGGAAACACCTCAACGGAGGTCCCCCGTTATCGCTGGGCCCCAGAGACTTTCCTGTGGCTCGTGGGCAGGGTGGTAACCTCGCCAAAGGGCCCCTGCCTAGTTGGACACAGCAAGGGTTACCCCCGGAGCACCGGAGCTCCGATGTTGGAGTCAGGACGTTCCTGTGTCGCCTGAATGGCTGCAGGTTGGTGTCACCCCCCAGGCTATTGCTAGAAAGTGTATATATGAGAGAACAGGGCTGATTGCAGAGGCCCCCTAACCTTTTTCCCACATTTTCCACTTTTTGCTGGTGTTTTCCTGACTCTGACGGTGCCCTGGGTACTGCTAACCAGTCCCAGGGCCTGTGCTCTGTGTAAAATCAGTATGCAAATTAGGTTAATTATAATTAGCTAAGTAAACTTACCTGTAAGTCCCTAGTATATGGTAGGGCGTGTAGGTTTAGGAACCCCAGCATAGGTAGTGCACCCATAGGTCCACTGCCGATGTGTCCAGTGTCATTTTAAAGGAAGGCCTGCCTTGCTGGCTGCTTTTAAATTAAAGTTACATGCAAATTCGACTTTGGAATTAAAAGTAGTTCCAAAGCCTTAAACTACCTTATTTTTACATATAAGTCACCCCTAAGGTGTGCTCTATGTACCCCTATGACTGGGTGTCATGTAATTATAAGCAGGGGCCTTATAAAAATAGTTTTATAAGCCCTGGTGAAGTAAAACAGGCAAATTTGTTTGCCCTCATTGCAATGAATGGCCTCCATAGGCTAGAATGGGGAGACTTTATTTTAATTTTAAAAATCCCCTTAAGTAACAGATACAAGAAGTTTGGTATCAAAGTAATTGTTATAATAAATCCCACAACTTCCAGTTGTTGGATTTAATATAACTTGTTCAGGTAAAGAGTTTTAAACTTTACCTGAAAAGTTGTCAACTTCAGCCCTGCAGTGTTTTCGTTGCTGTGCTCTGATTGGCCAGCCTCTAGCAGCCTGGCCAGGCTGCCTTGATGAGGTGTGAAGTGGCCTGGCACCACACAAAGAGATGTGCCTTGGGGAGGAGATCTCCCCTCAGCAGATGGGGAAACAGGATGGGGGAGGGCTGCCAAACTGGTCTTCAAAGGCAGAGAAGGACATTTGGAGCAACCCAGCAACACCCTCACATCCTGAAAACCTAGACAATTAGGTGTCCCCTTGATTAGATTAGGAGAGGGCAGGAGAGGGGTGTGTTTAGGATTTTTTGCCACACCAGTGGGTGGGCTCAGCCAAATGTAACTTCCAAAAATCACTTTCAGCCATGATGGATTTTTGAGGACTGTTGCTCCTTGGGATTGATTTTTGCCACACTTCCCAGGAAGTGGTCATCAAAGCGGGAAGGACCCTGCCCCTGATTGGAGAACCAGGACCCCCTTGTTTTTCCCCCAGGAGCAAGGATACAACTGGCAGACCTGCACCAACACCTCAGATCCCCATCAGATTCCAACAAGAAAGAACTACAGGAGAAGAAGGACTGCCCTGCTAGACCCCTGGCCTGCACCTGGACCCTGCACTCTGGAGGACTGCACCAGCTGCACACTTGAGCTTCACTACAAGAAGGACTTTGCCTGGCTTCAACTGGTTCAAGGAGGTACTCTCTGTTTGCTACAGGTGAAAACTTGCTAACCATAGTCCCCTGCACCAACTCCTGAAGAAAACAACCAGCTGACCACTGCCCAGTAGCCCAGAAAGAGTTTGTGCCAGGTGCATTCTGGGAGTGGTAGTCTGCACCCCCCAAGGAGCATCTCAGAGCTTTTGGAACCTTGGGGTGAACTGTGGACCTCAAAAGGACCTTAAAAAACATCTGGAAGAAGATCCAGAAGTTTGGAGAAGTTTGGAGAACTTTTGGAAAAAAAGCTCCATAGAGGGACCGACCCGACGCGGCAACTCTAGACAGCCTGCCTGAACCGCAACCTGGCCTGACTTGCAGGTTCGTCCCAGTGAAGAAAATATCCAAAAAAGAGACTAAGGGGGTCATTCTGACCTCGCCGGTAAAAGGCGCTTACCGCCGGTCAGAAGACCGCCATAACACCGCTGCGGTCGCGGTTAACCGCCACGGTCATTCTGACCCGCAACTGGCAAACCGCCAAAAACCCGACAACAACAAAAGTCCACCACACCAACGGCCAGCGAAAAACTGGCGATGACCAAACCTCCACCGTCACGCCAACAGAAATACGCCCATGCTATTCCGACCCACAAATCCCCGCAGCGGTCTTTCAACCACGGTATTCCATTGGCGGTACACACCGCCGCGCTCAAAATACACACACCTTTACAAAACACAGCCACATTGGTCAATTCAAAATACACACACCTGAGACACATACACACACCACTCCCACACACCCATTACAATATAAAACACACACCTACATCACCCACAAACCCTTATGACCACAATTGCGACTGAAGGCCAGAGAGAGACAGCACAGAATAGAGTACACCATCACACAGAGGCAAATCACAACATCACCCACACAATATCCACGCACAAAACACCATACACCACCACACTCACCACACTTTACAACACATACACCGCCCCACACCTCATCCACACCACCCCATGGCACCCCAAAGACACCCCAGGTTTTGTGACGCAGAACTCAGGGTCATGGTGGAGGAAATAGTTCGGGTAGAGCCCCAGCTCTTCGGGACGCAGGTGCAGCACACCACCATTGCCAGGAAGATGGAGCTATGGCAAAGAATAGTGGACAGGGTCAACGCTGTGGGACAGCATCCACAAAATCGGGACGATATCAGGAAGCGGTGGAACGACCTACTGGGGAAGGTGCGTTCCATGGTATCAAGGCACAACATTGCGGTGCAGAAGACTGGCGGCGGACCCCCACCTACTCCCCCAGAATTTACAGCATGGGAGGAGCAAGTCTTGCACATCCTGCATCCTGAGGGCCTCGCAGGAGTAGCTGGAGGAATGGACTCTGGTAAGTCAAATCTTCACTACTTCATTCCCCCCACCCCACCTGCATGCCAAATCATACCCCCACCCTCACCCCCACCCCCATCACACCAACTCCTTGCAAATGGCTCACCATCACAACCCACCCAGCCCAACACCTAGCCCTGCATGCGTCCACAAAGCATAGACACCTATCACCAAAGCATGCCCACTGCACATACCCATCTCCCCCACATGCCACCGTCACAACAGCCCCCACAAGGGAATGCCAGCACTGGGGTACACGGCCACCCACCCATTGCACACTATGGCACACACAGAAGCAATAACCATACTCTTATACCCCTGCAGGACCCGAACGCCACCACAACGCCCAGGAGGGTCCAGAAAAGTCCATCCCAACCCCAGAAGAGGCCCCCAGTGATGACAGCAGCTCTGTCTCCCTGGACCCAGATGACCAGCCCGGCCCATCGGGGACCTCAGGACAGTCGGTTCCCCTCACACAGCCACAGGCCACAGCAGACCTACCCCCCTCTGGGAACACCAGCACAGCTCCCACCCAGCGGGCCCATGCCTCTGTCTCCAGGACACGTCAATCAGCGGTGTGTCCACCACTACAGGGCACCCAGGTTGACCCACCACCCCAACAACAGCAGGGACCTGGGGGCAGTGGTAGTGTGCACACGGTCCAGGGGACAGAGGCCCAGGGAAACAGGGGAACTGGGAGGGCTGCTGTGCGACAGAGGGGGGACAGGCCCAGGGAACCCACTCTCCACGAGGCCCTCTCCTCCATCAGGGGAGCATACCACCGCTCCCAGGAGACGATGGCTACGGTACTGGCCAGGTTCCAGGAGATCCAGGTACTGCAGGAGGAACAGTACAGTTCAGGGAAGAACTCCGAGCCATTAGTTCCGCAATGGGGGCCATCTTCGTGGCTCTTACCCAGATTGTCACCACATTGCGGGACCATGTTGCACCACAAAGGGCCCCTGTCACTAGCATGGACCAGGAACAGCCTACCACCTCCACCGGCGCTAGTGGACAGGAGGCCCCCACACAACAACAGGCCACCAGAACCCCACCTCCTGCAGAAGAAGAACCACCCCGCAAGCGGTACCTGAGATCTAGGAAGAAGACAGAGTAGGATGCCAAGACCCCTGCCAGCAAAGGATACCCCCTGATGTCATCCCACTGTCCCACATTGTCACCCTGTCCAACCTTGAACTGCCCCTGCTCCATCCTTCCACAGGCATATGGACAATGCACCTGTGAGACTGAAAATCTGGACTCTGCCATGGACATTACTCCACCATCACCCATCACCGATTTTCAAGCATGTCCCTAAATTTAGCACTTAAATAAAATCACTTATTGCACTAAAATTATCTGGAGTCTGCTTGTATTTTGAACAAATGTATTAGACATAACGGTGCCAAAATGTTCAGTTACATTGTGATGACAACATACCACTGTCACACAGCTGTAGTCCATGGGCAAACAAAGCAGAGGTCACGCAGTGGGGCCCACATCTCTGAAAACAGAAGGGAAAGTCACAACTCAGTTAACATAAACTGGGGGGAAACTCAGACAGTAGAGAGGCAGGAGACTGTAAGTACATGTAAAATGGCGGTGTTGATCCGTACCTGTGTGTTATTGAAAATACTGTTGTATCACTGTGTCCCTGTTGTCTGTGTCGTCCCCATCGTCTTCCTCCTCTTCACTCTCCACAGGCTCCACAGCTGCCACAACACCACCCTCTGGACCATCCTCCTGCAGGAAAGGCACCTGGCGTCCCAAAGCCAGGTTGTGAAGCATACAGCAGGCCACGATGATCTGGCACACCTTCTTGGGTGAGTACATTAGGGATGCACCTGTCATATGCATGCACCTAAACCTGGCCTTCAGGAGGCCGAAGGTCCGCTCGATCACCCTCCTAGTCCGCCCATGGGCCTCATTGTACCGTTCCTCTGCCCTGGTCCGGGGATTCCTCACTAGGGTCAGTAGCCACGACAGGTTGGGGTAACCAGAGTCACCAATTAGCCACACACGGGCCATATTTATACTTTTTGACGCAAAACTGCACTAACGCAGTTTTTCGTCAAAAAAATTAGCGCCGGCTAACGCCATTCTGAAGGGTCATGCGGACGCCGTATTTATTCAATGACGTTAGCCGGCGTTAGCCGGCGGCGCTGCCTGGTGTGCGTGAAAAAAAATGACGTACACCAGGCAGCGCCGGCGTAGGGGAATATGGAGCTTGGGCGCCAAAAAATGGGCCAAGTCAGGCTGAGGCAAAATTATCGCCTCAACCCGATTTGCGCCATTTATTTCGACTCCCAACCCCCATTAAAATGACTCCTGTCTTAGCAAAGACAGGAGTCATGCCCCCTTGCCCAATGGCCATGCCCAGGGGACTTCTGTCCCCTGGGCATGGTCATTGGGCATAGTGGCATGTAGGGGGGCACAAATCAGGCCCCCCTATGCCACAAAATGTTAAAAAAATAATACTTTCCTGAACTTACCTTAATGTCCCTGGGATGGGTCCCTCCATCCTTGGGTGTCCTCCTGGGGTGGGCAAGGGTGACAGGGGGGGTCCCTGGGGGCATGGGAGGGCACCTCTGGGCTCCTTCCGAGCCCACAGGTCCCTTAACGCCTGCCTTGTCCAGGCGCTACAAAACGGCGCAAAAGCGGCTGGACGTCATTTTTTTTGACCCGCCCACTCCCGGGCGTGAATTTTGCCCGGGAGTGTAAATACGGCGCACATGCCTCGGAGTCAATTTTTTAGACGGGAACGCCTACCTTGCATATCATTAACGCAAAGTAGGTGTCCACGCTAAAAAATGACGCAAACTCCATGGACTTTGGTGCTAGACGCGTCTAACGCCACAGTATAAATATGGAGTTAGTTTTGCGTCGGAATTGCCTAAAAAAAACAACGCAATTCCGGCGCAAACAGAGTATAAATATGCCCCACGGTGTCTCTGTAGCTGTTCCATCACATAAGGGATGCTGCTATTTCGCATGATGTACGCGTCATGCACTGACCCAGGGAACTTGGCATTTACATGGGAGATGTACTGGTCAGCCAAACTGACCACCTGGACATTCATAGAATGATAACTTTTTCTGTTCCTGTACACCTGTTCACTTTCACTGGGGGGAACCAAAGCCACATGGGTCCCATCAATGGCACCAATGATGTTGGGAATATGTCCAAGGGCATAGAAATCACCCTTCACTGTAGCCAAATCGCCCACCTCAGGGAAAACAATGTAGCTCCGCATGTATTTCATCAGGGCAGACAACACTCTGGACAAAACCTTAGAAAACATAGGCTGAGACATCCCTGATGAAATGGCCACTGTTGTTTGAAATGACCCACTTGCCAAAAAATGGAGTACTGACAGAACCTGCACCAGAGGGGGAATCCCTGTGGGTTGGCGAATGGGTGACATCAGGTCTGGCTCCATCTGGACACACAGTTCCTGTATAGTGGCTCGGTCAAGTCTGTATGTCAGTATGACATGTCTTTCTTCCATTGTCGACAGGTCCACCAGCGGTCTGTACACGGGAACATTCCTGCATCTCCTCGCAAGTCCCAGCGGACGGTGCCTAGGAAGGACAACATGGAGCACAGAGTCAAGCAAACCCCAGGTACGTTCCCACAGCTTGCACAGTACACGATTCGCTATGCATTGAATGGCTTGTATGAGTGGCAATGCAAGGCCTAGGCCTGTGTGACGCAGTAGAAATTAAGCCATGTGGGCCCTTGAAATGGCGGCTGCCTGACCTGTGAAGTGTGACAATGGGATGTGAGGTCAATGAACTGGCGTGGCACACCGTGGCGGTAGGCGGTCGAAGCCCGCGGTGCAAAGCCGCATTGGTTAACATAGAACCCTATGGGTTTCAGGAGCCAATGACGAACTGCGCCGGCGGGCGCGGTACGCACCGCCGCGGTACGCACCGCTGCGGGCGTGACCGCCATTTTCTATCAGCTTAATCACTCGAGACCTGATCATCCACAGGAGAGGACCTATACTGCAAGTGCTGCTATGACCTCGGTCTGGAAGAGACAGTGGCTGCTGCGACTGGGGAAAGGGCCCCTGCCTTCACTTCTGAATAATTGGAGAATCTCGTGGATGGGGTCCTCCCCCAGTATGCGCTACTCTACGGTCCTCCAGACCAACAGGTTAGTACAATGGGACCACGCTTTGTGGGCAATGCCTGGGTTGAGTGGGGTGAATGAATGAAGGTGCGGAGGGGAGCGTATGAGGCATGCATCAAATGACAGATGAGAGCATTTGCCACATGGCAAGGGTGGGGATGGGGGGACACTCACATTGAGCATGCAGAAAATGTTGATATTTTATTTTCTCTCCCTGTACGTGTCACATAGGTCAGCGCCCATCAGAAAGTCGACATTTGGCGTGCCATCGCCAAGGACGTCCGGACCCTGGGGGTCCACAACAGACGGGGCACCCACTGCCGCAAGAGGTGGTAGGACATCCGCCGCGGGAGCAGAAAGACTGCAGAGGCTCTGCTGGGGATGGCCTCCCAACGTAGGAGGGGTGCCACTCGTCAATTGACCCCCCTGATGTCTCGGATCCTGGCGGTGGCCTACCCAGATTTGGATGGGCGCGTGAGGACATCACAGCAGACACAAGGGGGTGAGTACAAGCACATTCTGCTATCTTCGCGCGCAGTGGAGGTGTCTGGGTGGGGGAGGAGGGATGTGGGTATCCCTAGGCCAGGGCGATTTCTGTAGGCTAGTCCCCTCTGTAAGGCATGGCCCTGTGCCCCCGCCCTCCACCTCTGTAGGGTGCCAAGTACAGCTATCCATGGCCTTGTGTCACCTATGTGTGCAGATGTCGTCCATTGGCTTGTAGGCCAAGTCTCACTGATTGAGTAGTGTACCCCAAGTGCGTGGCGTAGTGCAGGGGGCTTCTGTGTCTGTCCTCTCCGCCAACTGTGTTGCCAATGCATGCACTCAACATGTCTTTATTTCTCCTCCCCCTTTTTTTTGTCTGCTCTTCCTGTTCATGTGTGCATTAGCATCATCTGGCGGAGGAGAAGTGGCATTGGAGCACTAGGGAGCTGCATCTCACATGGCCCCGGAGGGCCATGCAACGGACTCTGATTTCACCAGTGAGACAGAGGGCGAGGGGGGCTCCACAACGGGGACACATGGAGACATCAGCGACACCGACACGTCCTCGGAAGTGAGCTCCCTTGTGGTGGCAGCAACATCCGTGCCCACCGCAACAACAGATACAGCCGCCACCCAGCGCACCAGCTCCGCCCTCCAAGCAGCCTCTCAGCGTTCACCCCGTGCCCGCTCGCACACCAAGGCGGGCATCTCCTTCGCCCCAGGCACCTCTGGCCCTGCCCCAGTTACCCCTGCTGCCCTCAGTGAGGAGGTCATTGACCTCCTCCGGACGCTCATTGTTGGGCAGTCTACCCTTTTGAATGCCATCCAGGGGGTGGA
This sequence comes from Pleurodeles waltl, assembly GCF_031143425.1. Lineage (NCBI taxonomy): Eukaryota > Metazoa > Chordata > Amphibia > Caudata > Salamandridae > Pleurodeles > Pleurodeles waltl. The sequence goes on along the minus strand of NC_090447.1, from coordinate 914,790,298 downwards.
AAGGGAGGTGCATCGGAGCAATGCATACCTGGAGGGCATTCATTCGGGTCAGGCTGCCCATCAGCGATCGTTCAACGCTCTGGCCTCAGCACTGACGGCAGCCATTGTCCCTGTCTCCTGCCTCCCTCCTCCAACTCCCTCCACCCAGACCCACTCTCCTGTTCCTCTGCCTATCCCAGACACACCTACAGACCAGCCTGCACACACCTCAACACCCAAGGTCAGCTCATCCAAACATAAGCACCACACATCCCACAAGCATTCACACAAGCAACATCCACATGCAGACATGCCAACAGCCACTGCCTCCTCTGTGTCCCCCTCCTCCTCGTCTCCCTCCTCCCTCCCTGTGACGTCTCCACTCACACTTGCATGCACCACTTCATCAGCCACTACGTCCATCACCAGCACACCCACCAGAATACTCCGCACATGTGCAGTCACCACCCCCACTGCCATTTACACGTCCCCTGTGTCCTCTCCCAGTGTGTCTGTCACCCCCTCTTCCAAACCACACAAACGCAGGCAGCCACCCACCCAACAGCCATCCACCTCACGACAGCCTCCGTCACAAGCACCTGCACCCAACGACAGCACACTTGACTCTCCTACAACCACATCCTCTTCCTCCACTCCCATACTCACTGCACCTACCCTTCCCATTGCTCCTAAAAAGTTTTTCCTCTCCAAACTTAACCTCTTTCCATCACCTGACCCACCCCTCCATCTCGTAAAAGTCCAATCAGCACCTCAGCCACCACAAGCCCTGGACCTACAAGGACCATAGTCCAGGGATATTGGAGTCCACCACCTTCGAGGGCAGCTACATCGGCCAGCAGCAAAGGGACAGCCAGCCCACCCCCTGGGAAAAAATCCAAAAAAGGCAAGTGCCAGCGCGAGAGGACAGAGACGGCAGCCTCCACAGGCACCACCCTGGCACCGTCAGGAAGTGGGGTGCCACCTGGCACATCTCCAAAGGGAGGCAAGGGACACAGAGGATCAGGCAAGGATGGCAAGGGCAGCACGGCCGACAAGTCCGGCAGCAGGCGAGCTGCCCAGGAGGGCCCCACCAGACCCATTCCGGGGGTGAAGGAGTACACCCACGGGCACGGGACACCAGCACAGGAGTGCCCCGCAAGTGAGAAGTCGGATGGCGAGTGAACACCAGATATTGGCCAGATCTGGTGCCCTGGAGACACATGTGAAGAACCGCTGAACAGGGCCCGCCGTCTTAAGAACCGCTGAACAGGGCCCTTCAAGACAAGCACCGCTGAACAGGGCACCGCCATCTCTGCACCGCTCCGCTGGGCCCTTCAACTCAAGCACCGCTCCGCTGGGCCCTTCCTCTCAAGCACCGCTCTGCTGGGCCCTTCCTCTCAAGCACCGCTCCGCTGGGCACCGCCGTCTCTGCACCGCTCCGCTGGGCCCTTCCTCTCAAGCACCGCTCCGCTGGGCACTTCAACTCAAGCACCGCTGACACATTGGCAGAAGGGGCAGGCCCGGATCAGTGTCGGACAGGGCTGCACGATACACTCTGGGCACCAAGACTCCTCCAGTACCGCTGGAGTCTGTCATCCACTTGTGAGACTGTGGCTTTGCACTCCCCAGGATGGCACAGTGGGCAAGCCACCCACTGTAGGGACTTGAGAGACTGTGGCTTTGCACTCCCCAGGATGGCACAGTGGGCAAGCCACCCACTGTAGGGACTTGTGAGACTGTGGCTTTGCACTCCCCAGGATTGAACAGTGGGCAAGCCACCCACTGTCTGGACTTGAGAGACTGCGGCTTTGCACTCCCCAGGATTGAACAGTGGCCATGGAGGCCCCTCGTGGATCTGGCGTCGTGGACTCAAGTGGCTGAGGTGCCCCCCCTTCCCTTCCCCCTGAGGTGCCTGTAGTTTTCCTATCTGATGCCCCTGCAGTGTTCTCTCCAATGGATTCGGGTCTCATGTGTGGGCTTTGCCCATGTGTTGAGGACCATTGGCCCACGTACAATGACAGAAAGCCAATTTTGACGGAACAATTTACATATGTATATAGTTATGGGATGTTCGACTTACTTATTTACTTAGCCTTACAATATATTTGAATTCCAATAACATATGAATTTGTCTTTGCATTCTTCCAGGGGATTTGGGGGGTGTCACTCTGAGTTGTTGCTCTGCATTGGTGTGTAGGTAGTTGGGTGGGGGGGGGGTGTCGCGTATGTGTGTGCCCGTATTCTTTTCTCCTCCCCCCTCCCCTGTGTCGTAGGTGCAGTACTCACCGTTGTCTTCTGCGCCAGCGTTCGTGCTCCTGGTAGAGGAGCAGGTAGACAATTGCTGGTAGGATGTGTAGTTCTGGTTCCATGCTGTCCAGATTCCTCGTGGAGTGTGTAGGGTGAGCGTTTTCCCGTTCGTAGTCTGTTTCCGCCGTGTTTTTATCGGCGGGGCTCCCGCCCCGGAAAAGGTGGCGGATTTGTGAGTTGTGATAGGGTGGGCGGTACATTGTCTGCCGCCTGTCTGTTGGCGGTGACCGCCGCGCTGTTTGTTTGTCCCGCCGTGGCGGTCGGAGTGTTAAAGTGGCGGTTCGTGTTGGCGGTTCCCGCCAGGGTCAGAATTCCATTTTTTTTACCGCCTGCCTGTTGGCGGGTTGGCTGCCACTTTAACACCACTTTAACACCGACTGCCAGGGTTGGAATGACCCCCTAAGTCTAAATGTAGGAAGTTGACTGGGACCTCCTAGCCAGTGTATCCGAGGAGGGCTCCAAGGGCGTCGGATCAAGATTCAGGTTTGCCCCGGTCAAAGGATTTTCACCTCCAAAAAAACGAGTAAATCCTAAGAAAAACTTTGGACCGAGGCCTCCGGCTTCCCACGGGTTGTAACCAAGCCAGGCTCCATCGCGGTCAGCCTTAAACTTTGACTTTGCCCCGGTCAAGGTGCGACCGGATAACCAGATTGGCGCTTTTTGTTTCTGTGCGCTAGAAAGCAATAATTCTTTAAAATTTCATATCTCCAGATCCCCTTGTCCGATTGTATTCGTTTTGGTGTCATTTTAAAGCTAAAATATTTCATATTTTTATACATTGATTCCAGATATTTAAACTGTTTCCTGTGTTTTATTTAATTACTGTATTTTGATATTTCAATGATTTACCCGTTTTCTCCTAAAGTTAAGCCTTGTCGCTCGTTGCCAAGCTACCAAGGGTTGAGCTGATTTTAATTTACTGAGACCTGACTGGACCTAAGTGGAGGTTAGTGGCCTTTTGCTAAGTGTAGGTACTTACCTGCCCTTACCAATAACCCATTTTCCAACATTTTTGGTGTGCAGTGGTGGGATCCTGTACTTGTGTTCAGTATCACATTACAGTTTTAAGTAAAACAAATTAAAAATCCTTTAAATTGTCCTAGTGCAAAAATTGTTTTTAATTTTTAGTGTGGATTAATTTCAATTATTGAATTTTTGTGATTTTTCTAAATTCTTGTTTAGGATACTCAAGGGATTGGGTGTTTTTACAACAATGGTCATGTGTCCGCTTATGATTTATGCAACCAGGGCGGTATGTTTCTTTTTGTTCATGACTTGCCATTTGTTTTTTAGATGTTCATGGACATGTATGATGATTTTGTGATGTGCATTCTTTTAGTAATGTTTTCCTTACTACTGCTTATGTTGCAGAATAATCAGTAACCTATGTGTTTTATATGACTACTGCTGGTCTTCACAGAGTACTAATGCCGTGTAATGTTCTGACAACTGCTTGGATAGCAGGATATTACTGACACATTGTGTTTGGTCCCATAATATTGTGTACAATAAAGTTTATTTTTATATAACTTGGTGTTGTGTTTCCTTTGTGGTGGGGATAGTGCGTCACTTGTGTTGTGTGTGTTGTGCAAACGCTTTACACATTGCCCAAGGCCTGACTGCTTGTGCCGAGCTACCAAGGGGGTGAGCAGGGGTTATCTTGGGTGTGTAATTCCTCCACCCTGACTAGAGTGGGTGGCTTCTACCTGGCTTAGGTGCATACCCTAGCCAACCAGACACCCCATTTCTAACAACAGAGAATGCAATATTAGTGCAGTTGGTAACCTATGTAGTAAATATGAATTTAATAAAACATTGTAAAGTCATACCACACCACTACTCCATAAAATGTTATTATTAAAAAGGCAACACAGCATGCAGATATAGCTCTTTGCTTTATCTGCATCCTGTTTTAAGGAGACACCTATGGTGGTCTGAGAGAGGTGCAAGAGTAAATGGAATGATCAATAAAAAAACTATGGTGGCAGGGTGTCCAGGGGAAATGGAATAATCATTAAAAAAAAGAATTATGCTGCAATGTGTCTGCAGTGCTCCGCAGCCAGAGAGTCCAGGAGGAAATGGAATTATCATACACCTAAAACCTTAATATTAAGAATACAAAAATTAAAATACAAAATTAAAATATAAACTTAAATTAAACAAATGTTCAATATTTGCCAATGTTTGTCTGGGAGGACAAGAAGAAAAAACCTATTGTAATTAAAGGTCAAAGGAGGTACAAGATAAGCAATGCAAAAACAGGAAATAATATAACTAAAGTTCACCAGAATCATAGGGTTAGCTTTAAGGAAAGTGGCGCTGCACCCAGTGCAGCACCACTCTCCTTGCTCCCCTTAGCGCCCACCTACTGCCACCGTGTGTGCACCGTATTTAAAATACAGTACACCATGGCGCAGGGTAGGGGACAATAGCACAATTGGTTTGATGCTATTGATGTACTCTGCAGGAGTAGCGCCAAAATGTTTGCGCTTCTCTTGCAGAGTACATAGGGGCCCATTATAAATAATGGTATGCCCCCTTTTAACGCCTGGTCTGAGCAGGCATTAAAAGTGCTGAAAAAAATGGAGCAAGGAAATCTCCTTTTCTTGCGACATTTTTTCAGCCCCTCTACCGGGGGAGCGCCCCCCTTGCATACATTATGCCTGAGGCAGGCACAATGTGGCACACAAGTTTGCAAAGTGGCGCTATGCAAGCATTTTACCACTTTGTAAATATGGCGCATGGAAAATGCTACTTTAAGGCCACATTTGCATTAAAATAAATGCTGCAAATGTGGTGCAAGGTGGTAAAAGGCATTTACACTTTTAGCAAAAAAAATTAAATACAAACAATGGCCAACAATTTTAATTTAATATAATGCCATCCCTGTGCTAAATGAAGTTTTAAACACATATACCATTGAAACATTTATTTCATACATTGATGACTACTAGTACTGGGCTACTAGATAGATGGCCCGTTCGGAAATCTAGGCCAGATAGTGAAAATAATATTGCAAATGTTACAAACATGAAGAAAAGGTACTGAGCTGTGCAACAATTTTCCATAATAAAAGATGAAAAATCATTGAAATGCAAAATAAATTATAACTAGGTCCATACTTAAACTCTATGTCATCCACCGCTATAAAATTAAAAAATGTAATTAAAATACAAAGAAATACTGGTGAATATACAAGAGTTTTTTAACTTACTTGTGTGATTTCACAAAAACAAAGTCCTTAAATCCAAAGGTACATCCGGGAGACAAAGAGAGTGATATTTCCCCCTTGAAATCCAATAGAAAAGTGTCCAGGAGATGAAAAAACATTGAGAGGAGCCTGCTGGACAGGAAAAGGAAGTGGGAGTCTCTGGGGCATTTTCTTCCTGTTTGAAAAAAAAAGGCTTCTCACACTGAAAAACGTCCACTAGAAACAGAAATCCACTCAAAAACCTATTTTTGACTAGATTTATAAGCATCTCCAGCAGAATATCTACTCCAGTACTCTTTTGGCTGCCGGCGTGGCCGGAAGCAGCGCAAGAGAAAGCAAAGTCAAACTGGGGTGGCATGGTGAGCAAAAGAATTGATAGACTAAACCCAGATCTGTGACTGGGGGTGAATGTTGATTGGTCCCGTATTCCGTCCATCACCTGTGTTTGTTTGCTTTTGTTGCCATAAGTGCACCGGGTAGGCCCAGACGTGGGTCCCGGGCTCACTGTACCACTGGATTCAAGCTAGCCTGGCTGATGAAGGGTTATACCCTGAAACCGGTCCCACGATGCATGTTTCCGGTCCAGGGAGGACCAGGCCTGGCAGTTCGGGCTGGACTGTTCCCCTAGGGAACAGGGTCAAGACTATTTTGCACATGGCTGGGTCCAAACAGGGGTGGCATGGTGAGCAAAAGAATTGATGGATTAAACCCAGATCTGTGACTGGGGTGAATGTTTGATTGGTTCCGCATTACGTCCATCATTTGTGTTTGTTTACTTTTAGAAAGTAGGCATTTCTTGCTTAAACCATTCTGTGACTCTGCTTGTTTGTGAATTTCCGTCTGGTTCAGTTTGACAGGTAGGCTGTTTACACCTCTCCTCTAGACAGTGACTCAAAGGGAGCTGGGGTGTCGCCTTCATATCCTGATGGGCCATCTGGGCTGAGGGGAGGAGTGGTCACTTACACCTGAAAGGGCTGTCTCTGCCCTCACACAATGCAGTCTCCAACCCCCTGGTGTGTGTCTGGGGTGTGGCCTGCCGGGACCCGAGGTGCCTGCCCGGATTGACGCATCACTCTCTTGTGGGAGAGAAGAAAGGCCGCAGGTCGACCCGACCAGAGTAGGAATTATGCACGGTCTAGCTTGCGAGTGAAAAATCGATGCATCTCCTTTTTTGAGGCACACTCGCCTGTGCGGCTTTATTTTGAAGCTACCAAGGTACTTTTGTACGCTAATAACGTTCTCACTGTTTTCTAAAGGATTTAAGACTCTTCTGCTCTTTAAATTCATAACTTGACTTGTATATGTTGGATTTTTGTCTTTGTGGTCTTGTTTTGTTTAAATAAATATTATCTATATTTTTAACCACTTCGCTGCCAGGCCTTTTCCCCCTCCTGTGCCAGGCCTTTTTTTGCCTATTTGGGGCAGTTCGCGCTTAGGCCCTCATAACTTTTTGTCCCCATAAGCTAACCAAGCCAAATTTGCGTCCTTTTTTTCCAACATCCTAGCGATTCTAAAGGTACCCAAACTTTGTGGGTTCCCCTGAAGGAGGCCAAGAAATTGGCCAAAATACAGTGAAAATTTCGTTTTTTTCAAAAAAATTGGAAAAAGGGGCTGCAGAAGAAGGCTTGTGGTTTTTCCCCTGAAAATGGCATCAACAAAGGGTTTGCGGTGCTAAACTCAGCAGCTTCCCAGCTTTCAGGAACAGGCAGACTTGAATCCGAAAACCCAATTTTTCAACACAATTTTGGCATTTTACTGGGGCATACCCCATTTGTGCAATTTTTTGTGCTTTCAGCCTCCTTCCAGTCAGTGACCGGAATGGTCATGAAACCAATGCTGGATCCCAGAAACCTAAACATTTCTGAAAAGTAGACAAAATTCTGAATTCAGCAAGGGGTCATTTGTGTAGATCCTACAAGGGTTTCCTACAGAAAATAACAGCTGAAAAAGAAAAATATTGAAATTGAGGTGAAAAAAACATCAATTTTTCTCTACTTTTTACTCTGTAACTTTTCCCTGCAATGTCAGATTATCGAAAGCAATATACCGTTACGTCTGCTGGACTCCTCTGGTTGCGGGGATATATAGGGTTTGTAGGTTCATAAAGAACCCGAGGAACCCAGAGCCAATAAATGAGCTGCACCCTGCAGTGCGTTTTCATTCTATACCGGGTATACAGTAATTCATTTGCTGAAATATAAGGAGTAAAAAATAGCTATCAAGAAAACCTTTGCATTTCCAAAAAGGGCACAAGATAAGGTGTTGAGGAGCAGTGGTTATTTGCACATCTCTGAATTCCGGGGTGACCATAGTAGCACGTGAATTACATGGAATTTCTCAAATAGATGTCTTTTTTACACACACCCCTATATTTGGAAGGAATAAATGTAGAGAAAGACAAGGGGCAATAACACTTGTTTTGCTATTCTATGTTCCCCCAAGTCTCCCGATAAAAATGATACCTCACTTGTTTGGGTAGGCCTAGCGCCCGCGACAGGATATGCCCCAAAACACAACGTGGACACATCACAGAAAACAGAGCTGTTTTTAGCAAAGTGACTACCTGTAGATTTTGGCCTCTAGCTCAGCCGGCACCTAGGGAAACCTACCAAACCTGTGCATTTCTGAAAACTAGAGACCTAGGGGAATCCAAGGAGGGGTGACTTGTGTGGCTCGGACCAGGTTCTGTTACCCAGAATCCTTTGCCAACCTCAAAATTTGGCTAAAAAAACACATGTTCCTCACATTTCTGTGGCAGAAAGTTCTGGAATCTGAGAGGAGCGACAAATTTCCTTCCACCCAGCATTCCCCCACGTCTCCCGATAAAAATGATACCTCACTTGTGTGGGTAGGCCTAGCGCCCGCGACAGGATATGCCCCAAAACACAACCTGGACACATCACAGAAAACAGAGCTGTTTTTAGCATAGTGACTACCTGTAGATTTTGGCCTCTAGCTCAGCCGCCACCTAGGGAAACCTACCAAACCTGTGCATTTATGAAAACTAGAGAACTAGGGGGATCCAAGGAGGGGTGACTTGCGGGGCTCGGACCAGGTTCTGTTACCCAGAATCCTTTGCAAACCTCAAAATTTGGCTAAAAAAACACATGTTCCTCACATTTCTGTGGCAGAAAGTTCTGGAATCTGAGAGGAGCCACAAATTTCCTTCCACCCAGCGTTCCCCCACGTCTCCCGATAAAAATGATACCTCACTTGTGTGGGTAGGCCTAGCGCCCGCGACAGGATATGCCCCAAAACACAACGTGGACATATCACAGAAAACAGAGCTGTTTTTAGCAAAGTGACTACCTGTAGATTTTGGCCTCTAGCTCAGCCGCCACCTAGGGAAACCTACCAAACCTATGCATTTCTGAAAACTAGAGACCTAGGGGAATCCAAGGAGGGGTGACTTGTGTGGCTCGGACGAGGTTCTGTTACCCAGAATCCTTTGCAAACCTCAAACTTTGGTTAAAAAAACACATGTTCCTCACATTTCTGTGGCAGAAAGTTCTGGAATCTGAGAGGAGCTACAAATTTCCTTCCACCCAGTGTTCCCCCAAGTCTCCCGATAAAAATGATACCTCACTTGCGTGGGTAGGCCTAGCGCCGGCGACAGGAAACACCCCAAAGCGCAACGTGGACACATCCTACATTTTGGGAAAAAACAGAGGTGTTTTTTGCGAAGTGCCTACCTGTAGATTTTGGCCTCTAGCTCAGCCGGCACCTAGGGAAACCTACCAAACCTGTGCATTTCTGAAAACTAGAGACCTAGGGGAATCCAAGGAGGGGTGACTTGCGGGGCTCGGACCAGGTTCTGTTACCCAGAATCCTTTGCAAACCTCAAAATTTGGCTAAAAAAACACATGTTCCTCACATTTCTGTGGCAGAAAGTTCTGGAATCTGAGAGGAGCTACAAATTTCCTTCCACCCAGCGTTCCCCCACGTCTCCCGATAAAAATGATACCTCACTTGTGTGGGTAGGCCTAGCGCCCGCGACAGGATATGCCCCAAAACACAACGTGGACATATCACAGAAAACAGAGCTGTTTTTAGCAAAGTGACTACCTGTAGATTTTGGCCTCTAGCTCAGCCGCCACCTAGGGAAACCTACCAAACCTGTGCATTTCTGAAAACTAGAGACCTAGGGGGATCCAAGGAGGGGTGACTTGCGGGGCTCGGACCAGGTTCTGTTACCCAGAATCCTTTGCAAACCTCAAAATTTGGCTAAAAAAACACATGTTCCTCACATTTCTGTGGCAGAAAGTTCTGGAATCTGAGAGGAGCTACAAATTTCCTTCCACCCAGCGTTCCCCCACATCTCCCGATAAAAATGATACCTCACTTGTGTGGGTAGGCCTAGCGCCCGCGACAGGATATGCCCCAAAACACAACGTGGACATATCACAGAAAACAGAGCTGTTTTTAGCAAAGTGACTACCTGTAGATTTTGGCCTCTAGCTCAGCCGCCACCTAGGGAAACCTACCAAACCTGTGCATTTCTGAAAACTAGAGACCTAGGGGGATCCAAGGAGGGGTGACTTGCGGGGCTCGGACCAGGTTCTGTTACCCAGAATCCTTTGCAAACCTCAAAATTTGGCTAATAAAACACATGTTCCTCACATTTCTGTGGCAGAAAGTTCTGGAATCTGAGAGGAGCCACAAATTTCCTTCCACCCAGCGTTCCCCCACGTCTCCCGATAAAAATGATACCTCACTTGTGTGGGTAGGCCTAGCGCCCGCGACAGGATATGCCCCAAAACACAACGTGGACATATCACAGAAAACAGAGCTGTTTTTAGCAAAGTGACTACCTGTAGATTTTGGCCTCTAGCTCAGCCGCCACCTAGGGAAACCTACCAAACCTGTGCATTTCTGAAAACTAGAGACCTAGGGGGATCCAAGGAGGGGTGATTTGCGGGGCTCGGACCAGGTTCTGTTACCCAGAATCCTTTGCAAACCTCGAAATTTGGCTAAAAAAACACATGTCCCTCACATTTCTGTGGCAGAAAGTTCTGGAATCTGAGAGGAGCTACAAATTTCCTTCCACCCAGCGTTCCCCCAAGTCTCCCGATAAAAATGATACCTCACTTGCGTGGGTAGGCCTAGCGCCGGCGACAGGAAACACCCCAAAGCGCAACGTGGACACATCCTAAATTTTGGAAAAAAACAGAGGTGTTTTTTGCGAAGTGCCTACCTGTAGATTTTGGCCTCTAGCTCAGCCGGCACCTAGGGAAACCTACCAAACCTGTGCATTTCTGAAAACTAGAGACCTAGGGGAATCCAAGGAGGGGTGACTTGCGGGGCTCGGACCAGGTTCTGTTACCCAGAATCCTTTGCAAACCTCAAAATTTGGCTAAAATAACACATGTTCCTCACATTTCTGTGGCAGAAAGTTCTGGAATCTGAGAGGAGCTACAAATTTCCTTCCACCCAGCGTTCCCCCACATCTCCCGATAAAAATGATACCTCACTTGTGTGGGTAGGCCTAGCGCCCGCGACAGGATATGCCCCAAAACACAACGTGGACATATCACAGAAAACAGAGCTGTTTTTAGCAAAGTGACTACCTGTAGATTTTGGCCTCTAGCTCAGCCGCCACCTAGGGAAACCTACCAAACCTGTGCATTTCTGAAAACTAGAGACCTAGGGAGATCCAAGGAGGGGTGACTTGCGTGGCTCGGACCAGGTTCTGTTACCCAGAATCCTTTGCAAACCTCAAAATTTGGCTAAAAAAACACATGTTCCTCACATTTCTGTGGCAGAAAGTTCTGGAATCTGAGAGGAGCCACAAATTTCCTTCCACCCAGTGTTCCCCCACGTCTCCCGATAAAAATGATACCTCACTTGTGTGGGTAGGCCTAGCTCCCGCGACAGGATATGCCCCAAAACACAACGTGGACATATCACAGAAAACAGAGCTGTTTTTAGCAAAGTGACTACCTGTAGATTTTGGCCTCTAGCTCAGCCGCCACCTAGGGAAACCTACCAAACCTGTGCATTTCTGAAAACTAGAGACCTAGGGGGATCCAAGGAGGGGTGGCTTGCGGGGCTCGGACCAGGTTCTGTTACCCAGAATCCTTTGCAAACCTCAAAATTTGGCTAAAAAAACACATGTTCCTCACATTTCTGTGGCAGAAAGTTCTGGAATCTGAGAGGAGCTACAAATTTCCTTCCACCCAGCGTTCCCCCAAGTCTCCCGATAAAAATGATACCTCACTTGCGTGGGTAGGCCTAGCGCCTGCGACAGGAAACACCCCAAAGCGCAACGTGGACACATCCACAATTTTGGGAGAAAACAGTGCCTACCTGCGGATTTTGGCCTGTAGCTCACCCGGCGCCTAGGGAAACCTACCAAACCAGTGCATTTCTGAAAACTAGAGACCTAGGGGAATCCAAGGAGGGGTGACTTGCGGGGCTCGGACCAGGTTCTGTTAACCAGAATCCTTTGCAAACCTCAAAATTTGGCTAAAAAAACACATGTTCCTCACATTTCTGTGGCAGAAAGTTCTGGAATCTGATAGGAGCCACAAATTTCCTTCCACCCAGCGTTCCTCCAAGTCTCCCGATAAAAATGATACCTCACTTGTGTGGGTGGCCCAGGTGCCTGCAACATAATAAGGCCCAAAACCTGAAGGGATAGAAGGGATAGCACAGCAAGTTTATAAGGGCATATTCTTTTATACATCTTTAGACGGACTCTGCCTTGGGGACCCACATAAGTGAGGTGTCATTTTACTTGGGAGACTGAGGGGAAATCTGGGGAGTAGGAATTTTGTGCTGGAGCGGTGATCCTACTAAGAAAAATCAGGAAAATATGCTTTTTTATGCAAATTGTGAGGTTTACAGAGGAGTCTAGGTAAGAAAATGTTGGGGGAGCCACACAAGCCACACCTCCCTAGACTCCTTGGGGTGCCTAGTTTTAAAAAGTTTCTGGGTTTTGTAGGTTTCCCTACATGACGGCCGCACCCAGGACCAAAAACATATGTGGGCCCTCCCCCCCAAACACAGGTATTTTTGGAATATATCACTTTGATGTGTGCACATACGTCCGTGATGTGCCAAACACTAAAATTGTGAAAAGAAACACACTTAGGTTATGTGAAGAAGACCCCTCACCCACCAACCAAGTTGGTGGCATGCTTCATCATCGGGGTCCCACCTGAGGCACCTAGCGTGTCTCAAGTGTGCTGCGACGCCTGATTACAGCGGAGCAGGTTTTGTCATTTGTACCACACATACTGGTTGGATTTGGCACGAGGGTGAGTGATGGTTCAGTAGATCAAATTTTATTAACAAGAGATTTCACAAAAGTGAAATGCACTGGTAATAACTGAAAGGCCAAAAAACTGAACCAATGACTCACAGCTCGTGAGCTGTAAAGCCACGACAAGGCACCAACCGCTTTACAGTCCATTCACACACCTTTCATACATGACATGCACTAGACCATTCACGCCGCCAGCCACGGGCCCAGCACATTACAAGACTCGCATCCACAGACAGCGCCAGTCAAGGGCCCATCACTTTCATACGCCCACATGCCTGATACAGCAATCACACCAGCTGATGAGTGTGTGGACTGGCGTTTGGCCGGCACTGCCAGCCAAGCGCCACCCCACCCACACCACCAGCCAAGCGCCACCCCACACACACCGCCAGCCCAGCGCCACCCCACACACACCGCCAGCCAAGCGCCACCCCACACACACCACCAGCCAAGCGCCACCCCACACACACAGCCAGCCAAGCGCCACCCCACACACACCGCCAGCCAAGCGCCACCACACCCACGCCGCCAGCCAAGCGCCACTCTACACATGCCATCCCCTTTTTTTTGTTTTTAAACAACAAAGAAACCACTAATCATAAATTAGTACAAAACTACAAACACAAAAGCTCTAACTGAATACATGACTAATGCCAACCGTGAAACCGAACATATAAAAATATAAAACACCAGTTTACGCTCACGGAATTTCCCAATAATTCTTCTGTGTGTGGTAGCTCCTGAAACAGCCACCCACACACAGCCCAGGCTTTGAAGGACAATCAGGGCAGTACATCCTAGTCTCCTTCCTGATACCTCTTCGAGCACAGACTCTACATCTCTTAGCAGGAAAGTTTTTTTGGGCCGTGGGAGGAATGTGCTCAGCAAAGTGACGATCTTTCAATCTAGCCACATCCTCCACCACTGCTTCTCTAGGAACTCTTGCCTGTTCCAGCACAACAAGGCTAGCTATGATAGACTCCTGAAATTTCACAAATGTCATCCTTGACTCTGGAGAACTATCCTTAAACACAACAAAAGCATTAAAAGTTGCCAAGTGGAACAAGTGAAGCGCTAATTTCTTATACCACACATAAGACTTACGAGCAGCAGTGTAAGGTTCTAACCTCTGATCTACTCTATCAACACCACCCATGTGCTTATTATAGTCTAAGATGCACACAGGTTTGCGCACTTCGGCAACCTGACCCCAAACAGCCACAGGTGAAGTACTCTCATCATGGATGGTGCTTAGCATGTATACATCCCTCTTGTCTACAAATTTCAGAGCTAGCAGCTCATCATTCCGCAAGGCACTGCACTGTCCCTTCTCAAGTTTTTTACAGACAAGCTCTTTTGGATAGCCTTTCCGATTAGAGCGGATTGTGCCACAAGCAACAGTGTCCACTCTGAACAACTCCTTGAACAACCGAACTCCAGTGTAGAAGTTATCTACATATAAATGGTGACCTTTGTTAAACAGTCGTCTACCAAGTTCCCACACAATTTTCTCACTAACTCCAAAAGTGGGAGGACAACCAGGGGGGTCAATATTGGAATCCCTACCAGTGTAGACCCGGAAATTATAAACATATCCTGTACTACTTTCTGACAGCATATACAATTTAATTCCATACCGTGCCCTCTTGCTAGGAATGTACTGCCTAAAAACCAAACGACCCTTGAACAGGACCAAAGACTCATCTACAGATATTTCTTTCCCTGGAACATAGATCTCTGAAAACCGATCTACCAAATGATCAAGGACAGGTCTAATCTTAAAAAGACGGTCAGAATCAGGATGATCTCGTGGCAAGACTAAAGCATTATCTACAAAATGCAACATCCGAAGAAGAAGCTCATACCGGTTACGACTCATGATGGCAGGAAATATAGCAGTTGCCATCAAGGGACTAGTAGACCAATATGAAGACAGCGACGGCTTCCTTATCAGCCCCATCAAAAAAGTTAAACCCAAGAACTTTTTCAACTCTTCCAGATTTGTGGGAATCCACCGGCTAGCTCTAGAGTGTGGCCTAAGTCTGGCAGCGTTGTCCCTCAAAAACTGCTCTGCATACAAATTAGTCTGCTCAACAATCTCTTCCAAAAATATATCGTCCATAAACAACTCAAAAAAGTTGACGGGCAAAAAGTTTTCCGTATTAACTCGACACCCTGGAAAACCAGTAAACGCAGGCAACTGTGGCTGCTCCATGTTTGGTGCAACCCATGCGTCAGGTCTTCCAATGGGAAGCCTTTCAGCCGCTGGCTCCTGCACCATTGGCACATCACTGTCCTCCTCTAAAACAGGCCCTTCATCAGCACTGAGAGTGGCTTCATCATCAGATGATTCATCTCTGACAGAAAATTCACTTCCAGAATCCTGCACTTCCTCCTCTGCCTCAGATGCAGAGTCAGTCTCATATTCATGGTCAGAAGATGACTCAAAAAGCACACTAACAACCTGCTGAGCGGTCATCCTACGGCTGGCCATGATCCTTCCTACTAAAATTAACTGGACAAATACACCACCAACAACCAGCACTGTGTAAGATAAGTAGCAAAGTATAGGTTTATCACTAAGAATTATAAACTCAAAAACTATACTGCTCACTTGCCTGAAAAAGCTTGACTCACCAGCAACTACTCTGCACAGCCACAGCAATCACCAACGATATCCCACTAAAAAGAGAAAAAAAAAAGCAAATTAGACATAAGACAACACAATAATCATTGTGCATAACTCTAAGGACAATTTCACACACAATCCTGCATTCAGTACACCACCTACAAACATGTCATTCATGCATTGCAACAATACTCACTTGGAGTAAATTTATTTACTTACCTAAAACATGCAACTACGCAAACCGCAGGACAACTACTGCCAAAACTGCAACAAGCCACAGCAAAGTCAGCAAAAGCTTTGAACTAAAACAAAAAGGAGAAAAACTGTTATTATCATAAAAGTAAATACTTCGCCAGTTGACAAACACTCCGCCACTAACCATTTTTTCATTTTCCCGTGTCTAGTCTTCTCTGCTTGGGGGAAGATTGGCCTAAAAAAAAAATAGGCCAATCTACCCCCAAGGGGAGGGGGCAGAAATCACCCAGATTACATTGCACCCTTTGGGGGGGGGCGACCCTTGCCCAAGGTGCCACACCCCCACACAAAGCACACACACACATACATAGTATCCCTGGCGCTATGGGGATTCTGCCCCCCTTGGGGACAGAAAGGCCTAAAAAATAGCCATATCTGCCCCCTAGGGGGGCAGAACTGCCCAAAAATACATGTGGGCCCCTGGGGGCGACCCTTGCCCAAGGGGCCACCCCCCAACACAAAAAATAAAAATCAACAATAAAATCCCTGGTGTCTAGTGGCTTTCTGCCCCCCTTGGGGGCAGATCGGCCTAAAAATAGGGCCAATCTGCCCCCAAGAGGGGCAGAAACGACAATAAATACATTGCGCTCCTGGGGGGAGCGACCCTTGCCCAAGGGGCCACCCCCCAACACAAAGCACACATACATACATACTATTTCTGGCGCTATTGGGATTCTGCCCCCCTTGGGGGCAGAAAGGCCTAAAAAAAATAGGCCTCTCTGCCCCCAAGGGGGGCAGAACTGCCCAAAAATACATGAGGGCCCCTGGGGGCGACCCTTGCCCAAGGGGCCGCGCCCCAACACAAAAAATACACATCAACAATAAAATCCCTGGTGTCTAGTGGCTTTCTGCCCCCCTTGGGGGCAGATCGGCCTAAAAATAGGGCCAATCTGCCCCTAAGGGGGGCAGAAACGACAATAAATACATTGCGCCCCTGGGGGGAGCGACCCTTGCCCAAGGGGCCACCCCCCAACACAAAGCACACATACATACATACTATTTCTGGCGCTATTGGGATTCTGCCCCCCTTGGGGGCAGAAAGGCCTAAAAAAAATAGGCCTCTCTGCCCCCAAGGGGGGCAGAAGTGCCCAAAAATACATGAGGGCCCCTGGGGGCGACCCTTGCCCAAGGGGCCGCCCCCCAACACAAAAAATACACATCAACAATAAAATCCCTGGTGTCTAGTGGCTTTCTGCCCCCCTTGGGGGCAGATCGGCCTAAAAATAGGGCCAATCTGCCCCCAGGGGGGGCAGAAACGACGTAAAATACATTTGCCCCCAAAGGGGAGCGACCCTTGCCCAAGGGGCCGCCCCCCAACACAAAAAATACAAATCAACAATAAAATCCCTCGTGTCTAGTGGCTTTCTGCCCCCCTTGGGGGCAGATCGGCCTAAAAATAGGGCCAATCTGCCCCCAGGGGGGGCAGAAATGACGTAAAATACATGTGCCCCCAAAGGGGAGCGACCCTTGCCCAAGGGGCCGCCCCCCAACACAAAAAATACACAGCAACAATAAAATCCCTGGTGTCTAGTGGCTTTCTGCCCCCCTTGGGGGCAGATCGGCCTAAAAATAGGGCCAATCTGCCCCCAGGGGGGGCAGAAACGACGTAAAAAGCATGTGCCCCCAAAGGGGAGCGACCCTTGCCCAAGGGGTCGCTCCCCTACACTAATATTCACTCACACACACACACATACAGAAATCCCTGGTGTCTAGTGGGCATTCCTGCTGCCCGATCGCATCGCGATCGGGCAGCAGGAATGCTCAAAGAGACATCGAGGGAAAGGAAAACCCTTTCCTTTCCCTCGATGCCTCTCTGAGAGCACCCCCACCCCGCAGGAAGGTGAAATACTCACCTTCTCCCTTGACGCGCTGGAAGCAAATGGCTTCCAGCGCGTCATTCCCCCTTTCCATGAAATCAGCGCGCGATCGCGCGCTGACGTCATGGGGGGGGGGCGGGGGGGGTGGGCGTGAAAGGGGAAGGGATTCCCCTTTCAGCCCTGGCCTGGGGGTGTTGGGGGGCGGCCCTCGGGGGAAGCGCTAGCGCTTCCCCCGACTGCCAGTCCCTGGACGTAATGGTTACGTCCATGGCGCCACACGGGCGCTGCCATGGACGTAACCATTACGTCCGTGGCGGGGAAGGGGTTAACCCTGCGATGTGTCATTTTGTAGTGTTTTCACTGAGTTACTCTGTGTGTTGGTACAAATGCTTTATACTTAGCTTCTGAAGTTAAGCCTGCCTACTCCTGCCAAGCTACCAAGGGGGTGAGCTGGGGTTAACTGAGAGTGAAACTCCTTTACCATGACTAGAGTGAGGGTCCTTGCTTGGACAGGGGGTAACCTGACTGCCAACCAAAGACCCCATTTCTAACAACATGTTACTGTGAGCCACTTCATTGGTGAATTGACATCTACTCTAAAGTGGTTACAGATGAATGTTACAAATATTGTAGATCACACACAATCCTTAAGGAGCTACAAACACATTCTATGGACACTCACTGGTAGCTTTGGGATCCCTGAAGGGCTCCAACTTGCCCCAGTGTATGGTGAAGGACCACCTTGCTACATTACTTTGTAAATATTGATCATGTACGTTGTGTACATATGAAGCACAGTACAGTGACATCACAAATATCTGGTATATTTTGCACATTGGACATGTAACAGGGTGGCAAAGTCGATCTGGATTAATAATGCACAGATGTACGCCATACGGAAGGGTTTAAGGATATTATCAGACAAATCATGTAACTGGTGCAGAGATGCAGAGTAAGCACAAATCATCATTCCTTGCTACATGGTACAAGGGTGCATGCCTTTGATGGCTACTTGACAGGTGACTTGCTGCGTTTCCCTATACTAGCTCCACATAAACGTGGCCCTTTGGATGTGTTCCATGTCATTGGTAAAAGTGCGCCTATCGGTAAGTCATTGCCTTCATCATGCTGACATTGTGAGAGACAATATATTAATGTGAAAATTACATACATATTGTGATGTGTAAAGATATTCCAAAACTTTTGTTGGTTTAACGGTTTGTAGTATGCTTGGGTGAACATAGGTAGCTGCAGAGTAGGCATCTTTTCATTCAACTATATTCCAGTGCTATGCAAATGAAATACACCATTTTTTTATGAATATGCACAAAGTCTAAATTCATACTATCTGCCTGCATTCTTGCCTTAGGATATGTTAGGGATGCAGTACACACTCAGGGAAGAACGGACACTGGCTGCTTCTGCCAGTCTAGAGTGTGTGTGGCATCCAGCTCACCATTTTAACTGGATGGAGATTAAAGGTATGGCGTTAAACCAATATGACACCTGTGATTGTCAGTCAGACATCATTTAGCAGACTAAACTAGCTGATAACCACCATGAAATGTTGTGGTGCAGACACATTTGCTGTCTAGGCTTTGTGTCTGGAACAATATATGTGGCACATGTACAATACACCTGTGAAAAAGTGTAAGCTAATTCTGTTTGCCTATAGTTTGATCATGTGAGTCCAGTTTGGTTAGACCACACTAGTGTGATGAATCCCAGTGCCACTCTGTATCTCAAAGCACTGCATCACATTAATCTGCACCAGAGAGAACCTTGAATTGTGAATGTGGCTAGCCACCCACAACATATGTTCATATATGCATTTACTGGCAGATGGCACCAAACCAACCTGCAACATGTCAGTGAGTACTACCTTGACAGGAGTGATATTTGATGTAGTTGGACCGTGACATCTTATCTTTACTTTGATTTTCTTTGTGTGTTGTGTGAAGCAGCACACATGAATAGAACACTAGGGTTCACAGCATTATATTATTAACAGTAAGTCACACCATCACAGTCACATTCATTCCTGCAGGTTACAGTTGCATCCTTGCCTCTTGGGGCAAGTGTGCCTGCATTGGCCTGGGTAGCCAATCGAGCAACGGCACAGCTCGAGAGTCAACATTTATGGGTAATATGTTAAATACAATAATAATATTGCTATGTGCTTGCAAACATTGCTGTTGCATAGGAAGACTATCTGTGCTGCACTTTATGGGCATGCCAATTATATGCCCCTATTTTTACACTCACAGAACAGCGTGTAAACTATACTATGATAGAGATATGTAAGACAGTAACATACACCATTAAGTGCAAGCCACACACTCAGTCATTGCACACTGTTTGGTGCTACACTCACTTTGGACTGTAGCAAAGGGTCTGTACCTGAACACACTGTAGCTGCACACACAATATCTGCATAATCAGACTTTTGCACAATGCAGACTTTATGTTGGGTATGTCCTGCACAGGCACACATGTTCCGCCAATGGTGTTATCATGCACACACATATCAGGAAACATGATGTTGATCTGGGATGAGTGTGTCACACAGCAACAGATCTTGTAAATAGGTGAGTCGGCCATCATTCACCCTTGCAGTGAAACATGATTAAGTAGGCCATATGACTTCTGTTAATCAAGTAATAGGGTGCTGCCATTCACACATTATGGGGGCATATTTATACTCCGTTTGTGCCGAATTTGCGTCGTTTTTTTCGACGCAAATTCGGCGCAACACTAACGCCATATTTATACTTTGGCGTTAGACGCGTCTAGAGCCAAAGTATGAGGAATGAGCGTCATTTTTTTGCGTGAACGCCTTCCTTGCGTTAATGAGATGCAAGGTAGGTGTTCCCGTCTAGAAAAATGACTGCGAAGCAAATGCGTTGTATTTATACTCCCGGGCAAAAATCACGCCCGGAAGTGGGCGGGGCGAAAAACCCCGCATTTGCGCCTCTTTTTAACGCCAGGGTCAGGGTAGGCGTTAAGGGACCTGTAGGCTCAAAATGAGCCCACAGCTGCCCTCCCATGCCCCCAGGGACCCCCCCTGCCACCCTTGCCCACCCCAGGAGGACACCCAAGGATGGAGGGACCCATCCCAGGGACATTCAGGTAAGTTCAGGTAAGTATATATATATATATTATTATTATTATTATTTTTTTTGGCATAGGGGGGCCTGATTTGTGCCCCCCTACATGCCACAATGCCCAATGACCATGCCCAGGGGACATAAGTCCCCTGGGCATGGCCATTGGGCAAGGGGGCATGACTCCTGTCTTTACTAAGACAGGAGTCATGTAAATGGCGTCTGGGCGTCGTTAAAAATGGCGCAAATCGGGTTGAGGCGATTTTTTTGCCTCAACCTGACTTGCCCAATTTTAAGACGCCCTAACGCCATTTTCCCCAACGCCGGCGCTGCCTGGTGTACGTGTTTTTTTTCCACGCACACCAGGCAGCGCCGGTCTTCTAGCGCCGGCAAACGCCATTCAATAAATACGGCGCCCGCATGGCGCTTCAGAATGGCGTTAGCCGGCGCTAAACTTTTTGACGCTAAACTGCGTTAGCGCAGTTTAGCGTCAAAAAGTTTAAATACGGGCCTATGTATTTCTGGTTATATGACGGAACACCGAATCTTAAACTACTACTAACCTTAACAACGAGGTCGGAACACCGACCTCGTCTTTACTACTAATGATTTTACCACGAATGCCTTAACAACGATATTTCTTTGTAAAGGCATTCCTGATAAAATCATTAGCAATAGGCACCATTCACCCTACATCCCTCACCCCACCCCCCCAACCCCACCCCAAAACCTAAAACCCCCTGACCCCCCACCCACTCCCCAAAACCAAAAACGCCCAAAACCCCCCCAACCCCACCCTAAAACCTAAAACCCCCCGACCCCCACCCACTCCCCAAAACCAAAAACGCCCCACCCCCCCAACCCCACCCCAAAACCTAAAACCCCCTGACCCCACCACCCACTCCCCAAAACCAAAAACGCCCCACCCCCCCAACCCCACCCTAAAACCTAAAACCCCGACCCCCCACTCCTCCCCAAAACCAAAAACGCCCCACCCCCCCAACCCCACCCCAAAACCTAAAACCCCCGACCCCCCACCCCCTCCCCAAAACCCAAAACGCCCCACCCCCCCAACCCCACCCCAAAACCTAAAACCCCCTGACCCCCCACCCCCTCCCCAAAACCTAAAACCCCCCACTTACCTGAGTCGTCACCTTGTCATCTGCGTCGTCCTCCTCAGCCGACACCCTTGTTTGTACCTTAACCATGCATGTTCGTTGTTCAGGACATGCGTGGTTAAGGCACAAAATAACAAAGTCGTGGTTAAAGAAAGCGTTGTTCCGCTTTCGTTAACCAGGACTTCGTTATAAAAAATTCGGCATAAAGGATGTTTACCTGTATTTCTTATTCCTGTCAACAATAGTACCACTATATAGACTCTGAGTTCAAGGCTTTTTGTGTGCGTGTCCTGGGTCAAAGAGACTTCATTCTCTGACATCCATTTGTAATGGCACACATTCAAGTTACATTTCACCTTTGGGTGTATAATATATTTGTGATCCGCTCAACTATGCATCTGTACATGCAGGTCAGAGGTACACAACTCTTGCCATGCTAAGGTAAGTTCGATTCTGAATCACTTAATCTGAAGATGTGCAATTACACTCTTGAGATCTCAGTATACTTCAGGCCCTCATATGTTTACATATTACGTATACGATTTCATAGTGCTCTGGCCATTTATACACTATACGCTGTCTTCGGACCATGTATTTTTACAGATCCTTGGTCCTCATGGCATTGCTGAGCAATGCATAGCAAAAGTGTCTTTTATCTACTGTACAGTGATAAGGTATAAGTGACATTGTAGCCAGGAACTAGTGCCCATGTGCTTTGTTTTGGGGTAAGCCACACATGCTTGTATACATTCTTTCCAAGTGACTGCTATTTCATGTTTGCAAGACAGTAGACCTTTGTCCATGCCAAATGTCACTCATACTCTCTGATGGTATCTACTACAACATACGTTAGAGCAAAATACTGTTATTCTGAATGGGAACACATTGGTGATACACACTGCAATGTGAGGTTATTCTCAGGTACAGGAGTTTGTGGTTTGTATTGCTAACTTCACTGAGTACCATGTGTTGTACACTTAGCTGTTGCTTAACTCGGGAAGACTGCTGGCTGTGCAGCTCTTTACTACTCAAGTGTAAGGGGAGAGTGATGATAAATTAGGATCTTCAAATGTGGCAGGGCTGTCCCTTTAATGTAGTATACGTCTTCACATAAAAGTTTTGTGTGTGTGCTAATGATAGATGTGAGACATGGCACAATGTTGGTCAACAGGCCTGATGACACAATAGTCACATTTTGAGGCCTACTTCTAGTTGAGAAGAGCTGAGTTGATGGTTACTGGGACTGTGACATACAGGGAAACACATAATGGATGCAAACTTTTATTTACCTGTTGAACCATCCTTTTATGCATTGACATTCAGTACGGCACTCAAGAACAAATACGTTGCACAATGTGGGTGTTTCGCCTATTCCCAGCCACTGTATTTTGGATCTCTCCTCCATCCTCATCCTCTATTGGGTCCTGAGCATCATAGTGCATGTTGCACGGGACATTTGTCCTTCCACAGATGTTGTGTAGAATGGCACATACTAATATGCTCTTGCAGACCATAGGGAGAAAGTAGAACAATCTGCCCCTGAGATGCCCAGTCATCTGAACCTGGACTTCAGCACACCAAAGCTTCTCTCCACGATGTTGTAGGTCTTGACCAGTGACTGGTTATAATTTCATTTCTGCTCAGTCTGAGGATTCACTATTGGGGTCATCACCTGTGGTTGGAGGCCATATCCTTGGTAAGCTGAAAGCTAAACAGAAATTACAACAGCCAATGCTTTTGCTGTCTGTTACAGCTATGTTCCTGTCCATGTGTACTGAATGACTAATACCCTTTTTTCATGGTATTTTGGGATATTTGCTACTTATACATTTGTCCATAGGTTTACACATGCATGTTCCAGTTCTCTGTGTAATAGCAAATGAGGAGCCTGGCCTGATACATTGTACACATTTACATCCGATATTCATGTGTGTACAGTAATTTACTATAAGGTGTACTTTGAAATGTTCCTGGTCACTCTACGCTCTGCCCATTCAGAACATGTGAGAAGTGACAGATTGTTTAACACTGAAACATACACATGTCCATGTTCAACAACAGGTTTAGTTGGTGGCCTACATGACATTGGCACAGCCTTTCATTGTCCACTAACTTTGTAATTTGATTGTGATGAATCAACTAGGTGCGGATCAAACACGTCACGTGTAATGCCATGCTATTTATTGTCAACATTCAGCTATTAATTTTTGCCAGGGAATTTCTCACGGTTCATTTTGATACACACATCTGCATTAAAATGGGGGTTATCGTTAGGTGGGGCACACTGATGTTGTTACAAGGAGCTGTGACCTCTATGTTTTTAGCACATTTAATTGTTTTTTCACATATATGTCTTTTACGCTGATTTGTAGGGGATTGTGTAGGTCTATGCCTTGATTTTGGCCTCATTGCTGTGACAAATGTATATTGAGATTGGTATCATGAATACATTATAGTGCCTTGTCCAGGTTGAAATTTAATCTAAGGTGGTGGCTGTTGTTCACATGTATGGCAGCATTTTACTTGCCTTAGTGAGTTTCACATTGCTGGATATATATGATTTGGCCTATGTACTCCATGTAACAGGTGAGCCATCACACTGGCTACAACAGTCAATGCAGACGTCAAGCTATGTGTATGTATGTACGTTCACTCTCAGTATTGCTGAGACATATGTGTGTTTTGTACTGTTGGTCCACAATGTTATCCAGGATTAATATTTACACATCTCTGGGCCCCACACTTACATGGCATGCCACACATGGCCTTTCAACATACTTCTTCCTGTGCTGCTCCTGGCACTTTGAGTAATATACAAATTTGCAGATACGTGTGACACACTTGCTCATTTCCACAATACTAGTTCTCACAACACAGAATTGGAACTTTTACTGGTAGAAGGCGTTTGTACACCACTGAGGAAACACTCACCTTTTTGTTTTGCATTTTTTATTGCAAAATTGCCTTGTCGGTGCTGCCACATGATTTCATTCAGGCTTCTATACTCTGTACATTTTAAATTGATCCATCCATTCAAACAGAAGGAAATGACACATTGCTACTCACTGACGTTCTGTCACTACTGCCATTCATAAATTAGTTAGTACATGTTGAGGTGGCAATCATTGTCTCCATGTTGCAGTGCATTGTTGCCACTATGTACAGATGACACAAGTGCCCTGATTTTTGGAAAAGTAGCACTGTGCAGTTCTGCAGGCCATCTGTCTGCACTGCACTGCATCTCAGAGAAAGGACAGTAGTGCACAGTATGTAGGCCATAGAGTACATCCCTGACCTCTCCCCTACAGTGGTACACAAGGGGGCATATTTATGAGAGGCTTTCGCAGATGGAGAGTCTCTTTTCTGGCATTCAAGTGGCGCTAGCCTCTCAACCAAATCTATGAGGCCGCACAAAGCCCTTTGCATGGCCTCATAGATATAGAGTAAGACAAAGCAGCACAAGTCGCTGTTTTGCCTTTATCTGTATCAGGGAGGCGTTCCATGGGCATTGCAGTGGGTTTTCCCATGCAATACCCATGGATTTTGATGCTGTCTTAGACTTACTTAATTACATAAACCTGGAGCAGCACTAAAACCTTATGCCTCCAGTTGTAACGAGGAAAATGATTTAATTTCTTCTTGTTTTTTACTCTTTCAATGTGTGCTACCCCAAAACAATCCTGCATTCAACAGGCACCCTTGCACCATGAAGTGCGGGTGCCTGCCTTGATGCTAGGCTGCCAATTGTGAACCACTGCAGGGTGGAAGCGCAGGAGTTCACTGTGTTTCATAAAGATGGTGCATTCCTGCCCTTTCACAGTGGTGTAGGGCAGCACAGCAGGAAGACTTGCAGCACTGCCATATGCCAATTTCCAATAAATATGGGCCAATTTGCTGTCAAGCACAGACACACTTGCACCACAGTACTTGGGTGCCGACATTGCATGCAGGATTGTCTTTGTGTGGTGGGGTCACTTTCCTGTATATGTTGTACCCTCAGAGCCATGATAGTCTATGGGGGTCATTATGTACATGGCAGGATGCCCCGCCACCAACCGTGGCAGTGGTCGGCATCCCGCCAAATAATGACGCATATGGTGCCTCACCACCATTGATGGCGGTGAGGCCTGCCATGTGCCATGCTGACGATCAGTGGTGGGGGTGGATGCTGCTCCACCCTCACCGCCACGTCACTCCCTATACTGCCACGCCTATAATGAAGCAGTTATAGGCGTGGCGGTGTATAAAGAGGCGGCGATGGTGGCAGAGCAGCATCCAGGGAGACCGTTCCCTCCTGGAGCAGCGCAATGGAAAAGGTAAGTGCTGTCCAAGAGGGAAGGGGGGAGGGAGGGGTGTGTGTGAGTGTGTGAGTGCATGGGGGTGTACGTGGGTGTCTGTGGGGGGTGTGTGTCTGAGTGCATGCATGCAGGTGTGCATGTAAGTGCATGGGTGCATGTGGATGTAGGGGGTTGGGGTTTTGGGGGACCTGTATGTAGGGGTGGGGGGTGGGGTATAGTGAGGCTAGTGGGGCCTACATGGGGTTTTGGGGCTTGGTTTTTGGGGTTCAGGGGTTGGGGGGTGATGGGTTTTCTAGGGGTTTGGAGGGGTGGGTAGGGATTGTGGAAAGTGGGGGAGAGGCCTGGCATGTCATATACAGGTGACAGGAATTATTATTCCTGTCACCCATATGCTTTCTGCCAGGGACTACCTGGCAGGGTAATTCACCAGGGAATCCCTGGTGGAAAGGTGATCATAATCCCACCACCTGTCCAGCCTCCACCGCCGGGTTGAATGTGCTCACAGTCGGGCCGACGGTCAAATCTGGCCTGGCGATGGTTGGTGGTGGACTGGCTGCTTTGCAGCCAGTTCACTACTATATTCAGAATATAGCGGTCTGGACCGGCATGCCGGTGGCGTTAATGACTGCTATCGCCAGCGTGCCGGTCCAGACCACCATGTTCATAATGAGCTCCTATGTATGTTTGTCACTGGCTGAAACATGCATAGGAAGTGTTAGTGACTCCACTGAGTTCAGTTCAGTTTCTTTGTTACACATCACCGGTGGGACCCAATTGATTTGTCGCATTTCCAAAGTTACCTGATATGGAATGCATGACATGCCTCATGAACCATGGAAGATGCACTGAGACACCCCCAGAATGCCATGGGACCCCTCCCTTGCACACAATGATGCTACACTGCATTTTGGCCAGCGTTACATTGATCTGTACTTTTATGCCATTCAAAGGCACAGAAAGTGGCATTGCGTGTCTTAACATGTGTGACTTGGGGTTTTGAATTACACTTGTACCATGATGCATGGTGCATGTACAAGGCACACACATCAGACATATGGCCCTGTCTTCATCAAGAGACACAGAGATGGCTATTTTGTCATACATTTGTTACTATTAGCAGATCTGTAATGTGCTTCAGTTTTGCTTGTCAACAAGTAGGTCATTCCCATATCACCCATTCTGGAACCAGTCGTTAACGATGGAGTGCCTGAAGATGTAGGTATAATGCCTGGTTATCTTGACAGTACATTTGTGAAGATCCCCCTATTGCCCACGATGGCCTGCACATTGAACAGTATGTGTGCTTCTGGTTGCTGTACAAATGTGATGTTGCTGCAGGAGGAACCAGTTGCTCATGTTTGCAGGCCACAGCCCCCAAGACACATGGAACCCCAGCAGTGGCATAGAATCCTTGATTGGTGTCCAGCTGCTGTTGTTTTCCTAGGGAAAAGGAGGTACTGGGGTGTGAGGCTGAGGATTGCATCCAGAACAGAGAGTAGGAATGCAAAGAAAGAAGGCTGAGAAATTCTTGCCAGTCTTGCCAAGGGAGTGTACACAAAATGTACAACCAATCTTACTTCTAAACAGCATGTCAGAGATCTATGAAGCTCACATGTCCTCTTGGGTTCTGCAATTATTGAAAACCAGCACATGACATTTAACACCAAAGTGTCATGTGCCCTGGGAAATTGACATGGGTAATTCACATGTGTGTATCATTGACACAGCATCTCAAAATAAACACACATGCATTCCCCAGTCACAATATCAGAAAGACATATACGTTTGGTGTAAGTGTCCAGTAACATGATGAATCCATGCACCAAATAAATATGTCAATTACTAATGTACAACACTAATGTATGCATTTAGAAATAAGTAATATCTATACAACCTGTGTTTGTCACTCTCACAAATGAGAGAAATAGCATAGCTCACACATTAGTAGAAATATAATCAGCCAACAATGTGTGTCAATCATAAAAAAGCCAGGACAAAGGCATTCTCAAACATAGTTTTTATTGAAAAATGAGATACTTCTCTCAAATCATAACAAATACATAAATGTTCATCACTAAAAACAAAGCACATATGTACAGAAGTGTACAGTGCCCATTTGGGCCATAAGGACTGTGAACCCACGTTTGACTCCTACAGTCACTGGCAGAAGGAACCTCCTCTGGAAGGGGCATTGTTAGAACTGGGGTCTCATGTAGGCAGAGGTATACACCTTTGTCTAAGTAGGGACCACAATCCTAGTCAGGGTAAGTCACAACACAATCCAAATTATCTTATGCCCACCCTCTGGTAGCTTGGCACTGAGCAGTCAGGCTTTAACTTAAAAGGTAATATGTAAAGTATTTGTGCAATAAATCATACAGTAGCACAGTGAAAAAAAAAACACAAAATTAAACCACACAGGTTTAGAAAAATAAATAATATTTATCTGAATAAAATAAGGTCAAAACAAGAAAGATCCATTAAGCACAAGTTGAAATATCACTTTTAAAAGGTTTAAAACAGTCTCAATCATTAGAAATAAACAGTTGTTTCATTGTTACACATAGTACCTAGGACGTGTCAAAAATAACAACGCACGGATACCGCAGATGAGGAGATGTGTGTAAAAATAAGGTGTTGCGTGGGATTTTCCCAAGTGGCACAGATAATGTCATTTCTTTTCACGCTGCAAGGGGTTTGCATCAGTTTTCAGCGTACAATCTTGGTACCTCACTGTGATGCAGGGATATTTTGACGCTATGCGTTGAAAATGCTTGACGTGCTGGAAGAAGAAACAGGCACTGGGTCAATCTGATAGGCTATGCGTTGAATTTTCCATCATAAGGCAGGCCCTGTGTCGAATTTCTGGTCGGGAATTCAGTGCTGTGCCGCAAATTTTCAGCTGTAATGCAGGCGTTGCATTGATTTTTGATGCACAAGGATTTTTATTGAGGGATTAAGTCTTTGTTGGTCCTGAGACGTCAGAAACAGTAGTCAAGGTCAATGCAAGCCCTTGGAGAGCACTTTTGGGGAAGGCAGAGTCCTTCAAGCAAAGTCAGAGGCCAGCAGTGCAGCAGGACTCACGGCAGCAGGGAATCAGTCCTTCTCAGCAAAGCAGTCCAGATGAGTCTTTGGGCAGCCAGGCAGCTCCTCTGACAGGGTGCAGGTGCAGGTCCATAAGTGTCTGATTTGGTGGGGTCAGAGACCCAGTTTATATGCCCACAAATGCCTTTGAAGTGCAGGAGACTTCAAAGAGTTGTTTTGAAATGTACAAGTTCCCCTTTCAGCGAAGTCCTGTCTTCCAGGTTCCCAGTGGGGGGTTATCAGTCCTATGTGTGAGGGCAGGACACTGGCCTTTGAAATGTAAGTGGCAGGCCCTCCACCCTCCCAGCCCAGGAAGACCCATTCAGTATGCAGATGAATGCAGATGTGACTGAGTGTCCTGTGTTTGTGTTTGTGGTTGTCTGGGTGAAATGCATAAGGGAGCTGTCAACCAGCACAGACCAGATGTTGATTGGAGGCAGGCTGTAAGGAACACATGGTTTTAAGTGCAGGGAAATTATCACTTTCTAAAAGTGGCATTTCTAAAATAGTAATATAAAATCCAACCTCACCAATAAGCAAGATTTTCTATTACAATTCAGTATAAACTGAATATGACCTGGTTACTGCTTTCAGATCAGAATCTACCACTCAAGAAGTATATGAGGGCAGTGATTTACTTATATGTCCCTAGTAAAGTGCACTACACGTGTCCAGGGCCTGTAAATTAAATGCTACTAGTGGGCCTGCAGCAATGATTGTGCCACCCACACAAGTAGCCTCTTAACCATGGCTCAGGCCTGCCATTGCAAGGCCTGTGTGTGCAGTTTCACCCATAGGGCAAGGTGCAATGTAGATAAAAGGCAGGACATGTACCTGTGCAGTTTATATGTACTGGTAGTGTAAAACTCCTAAATTTGTTTTCACAATACTGTGAGGCCCGCTCCTTTCATAGGCTAACATTAGGGCTACCCTCATATACTGTTTGTGAGGTAGATTCTGATGTTAAAGGAGTAACAAGGTCATATTTAGTATGGCCAGAAACGTAATACAAAATCCTGCTTACTGGTGAAGTTGATTTAATATTACTATCCTTCTGTGCCTTACAATCCACATCTGGCTGGGTTAGTTGACAGCTTCCTTGTGCATTCCACTCAGACAAACCCCAAACACAGGATGCTCAGTCACACTTGCCCACATCTGCATATTGAATGGGTCTTTCTGGGCTGGGAGGGGGGAGGGCCTCACACTTACATGTCAAAGACGGTAGCCTGCACTCACACAAAGGACTACCAAACCTGCTACTGGGACCCTGGCAGACTGGATGGAACTGAAAGGGAACCTTGTGCACTTCTAAGCCACTCTTTGAAGCCTTCCCCACTTCAAAGGCACATTTGGGTATTTAAACAGGGCCTCTGACCATACCAACTCAGACACTTCTGGACAAGATGCCACTGGAGAAGAAACTCTGAACCAGAACATGCAACCTGCCAAGAAGAACTGCCTGGCTGCCCAAAGGACTCACCTGGACTGCTTTTCTGAGAAGCCTTGCTGTTGCCCTGCTGCTCTCTGGCTGTGCTGAGAAGTGCTCTCCAAGGGCTTGGATAGAGCTTGCCTCCTGTTCCCAGAAGTCTCAGGACCTAAAAGACTTCATCTCTGCAAAACAACTACTTGTGCACACGACACACAGCCTACAAGAAACTAGGCACAGCCTGCCTCGCGGTGAGAAAATCACTGCACGCCAAACTGGAACAATGCAGCCCGACTTCCTGATGAGGAGATCCACACAGCACCAGGGTTGTGGCCAGAAATTTGAAGCATAGCCCACTCGATCGACGCCAAGCCAAACCAGAACGATGCAGCCTGACTTCTTGAGAGAAATCAACGCAGTGCCTGCCGTGCGAACCAAATTTCCACGCAGCGCCCACTAGATCGATGCAAACCCTGTGACATTGCCCTGCACGGCCAGGATTTCAACGTATCGTCCCTGGGGTGTCTGAAACCCCCGCAACCTGAAGAGGATCCCAGTCTCCACGCTGGAAATCGATGCAAAGCCTGCCCTGCATGAAATCTAATGATGCATCAGCTGCGTGTGCTGGAACAATCGACATACACCTCCCGGTTTTCACGCAACTCCCCCTCTGCGATCCCTTGCGGAAAAATTTAACTCAAACCAGGTACTTTGTGCTTGCAAAATACATTTGTTGCTTTTTAAGAACTAAACTCTTTATATCATTTTCTAAGTGATATTTCAACGTGTACATATTGAATCTTAATCGTTTTGACCTGCATCTTAACAGTGGTGTATTTTTGTGGTGTTCCACTGTGTTATTGCATGATTTATTGCACAAATACATTTCACATTGCCTTCTAAGTTAAGCCTGACTGCTCAGTGCCAAGCTACCAGATGGTGGGAACAGGATAATTTGGATTGTGTGTGACTTACCCTGACTAGAGTGAGGGTCCTTGCTTGGACAGGGGGTAACCTGACTGCCAACCAAAGACCCCATTACTAACACATATATTATGCCTGGCACAGTCATAATCTAGCACAAGGGGTCACAAAGTGTCACAATGATTGTATTGTGCCACTTTGTAAATATGGCACAGCAAAAATGTCTCCTTAATGTCATATTAGTGAAACAAATTGTGCTAATATAGTGCAAGGAGGCTTTTAGGGGATTGTAAATATGCCCTAAAGTCCTTAGGTCAACCTTCTACCCATATGAACTGACTAAAAGTTTGCTGGACAAACTGGTTTCAGTTTAGGAATGATACCACTGTACACAGAATTCTAGTCCATTTGGTGCAGATGCACATTCTCATATTGTCATAGCACCAACGTACCAATGTAAAGTCTGATATGTCAACTTCATCATAATTGTGCAGTTTGCCACAGTCACCACTAATGGCCCCTACATTACCTACTCATATTTGTGATGGAGCATCCCACCTCACCGAATCATGATGTGGGGCATGTTTGGTGCAACTGTCCCTCATGACAGAAAATGCAGGCACCCCTTTTTTAATGCAGCCATGTGTCTACTCACAACAGTACGTGCCTTGTGAGGAGGATTTTATTGGCATCCTTCTGCAAAAACAAACACACCACACACATCATCAGACACTGTCTGACTAACTTACACCCCATGGGCCTTAGATATGTGTCAACCTTAATGCTGATGGCATATAGCATTGCTGGAAATTAAGAAGGTTAGAGAAAAACAATATCTATACCTCCTTGATGCTGCTGTTGGGCCCTCAACTGCCCATCAAGCTCTGAGTAAGTCACTGCATGCATGCATGCTATTGGGGGGGTCGGGGTGCGTGGAACCCCCTTGGATCACTGAGATGGCTGCCCGACTTGGCCTTCAGTAGACTTGTGTGTCACGCGATGCAGGTCCTCCCACCGCTCCAGACAGGGCAGGCTGTGCTGCTTGTGGACCCCTAGGTTCCATACCTTATTTGCGCTGGCCTTCCATTTCTCATGCTTCTGATGGGTGTTTACCTGTACAGATGACAAAAAAGAACAAGAAAATACATTTTGAGTGATTTTGTTTGACAGTATTGCTA
This sequence comes from Pleurodeles waltl, assembly GCF_031143425.1. Lineage (NCBI taxonomy): Eukaryota > Metazoa > Chordata > Amphibia > Caudata > Salamandridae > Pleurodeles > Pleurodeles waltl. The sequence goes on along the minus strand of NC_090447.1, from coordinate 914,757,698 downwards.
TTACACAATTATTTTGCATTGCGTACATGCATTCACCAAACAGTAACTCCAAGTTTTACAAAAACATTTGGAGGTAGGTAGGAAATACTAATTTAGAGGGATCTTATTAGCACCCTCATCACTTTCTAGCTTTTCATGTTACTAAGTCTGTCATACAACATAATCAGGCCAGGTCTCTGAAATTTGTCCTGTTATCAGAGCTACCCCTGATTACTCACAATCATTGTGAGCTACAAAAGGCTAAACAACCTGTGAAATCTGTGCACATAACCCTACGCACATCTACATTGGTGTCATGATTAAACTCCCAAGAGTCATAACCATTGGTCTGCATTGCATACAGTGACTGAGGGCAGTATAGAAGGGTAGCTACGTGTTAGTGAGAGCAGGGATTTGGGGGGTTGTATGAACAAATGTGTGTCGGAATGGGACATACTGGGATAGACGATTGCGAGCCAGTGTTATTTGAACTTGCAGCACAGGCAATATCTTTACCTATATGTGGCTCCATGTCATGTTGTAACCCCACAGAACAGCCTATTACACAATAGTAGCTGGAATCCCACTTGACAGGGCAGCGTCAGACAACTCCAGACCCTCAATTTGTTTAAAATCACATCACTATCATTTTAACAAAGGCTGTATGTTGTCCCTCATAGTACTGATACACTGTCTACTGGTCACTGGCAGTCAGTGGCCTGCAGTTTGTCTGAAGAAACAGGAATTATGAGTTACAAGGCACATATTACAGCTTCTCATTTCAGGTCACTTTACACTCCCAAGCACAGACATTTCAGACAGTGCCAGAAAATATTCTGTCCCTGCTAAATTGTTCTGTGAACTCCAATCACAAAACTTTCCCCATTAACAAAAAGGGACAAATTAGCCTGTGGATTAAAAAGGAAGAACTTACGCAGCCAGACATTCTCCAATCAGACATGTACTTGTTCCTCTCAGCTCCCATAGAGCTGGCTGAACAAGGGCAGGACTTCCCTGGCAAAGAGCTCCAGCATCTCAGTGCTGAAGTCAGGGGTTGTCCCACCTGCTTTGCCTGCCATCCTGGCTCCTAAATGTTGGGAACAGATGCAAAAAACAAGGAGGTCTGGTTGGCAGCAGTGTAAGGAGGCAAGTGATGCTTTTTCCAATATGCTGCCTCCAGGTACATGGCGGACACAATCCGTGATGGAGGCGTATATCGTTTTCTTCTCCGGTCGGGTTGGCGATGTGTCGATTTCCAGACTGGGCACCTCGGATCCACATCGATTCCTGATGACTTTGATGCCCACAGATGATGTGTGAAAAATCAAGTTGCACGGTGTTAGAAAACTGTGCTGCCTGGGGTTTTCGTTGTTATCAGCAGCCGCAAGCAGGTGGTGCATCTTTTCTCCAGCTGCGATGTTTCGATCTCCCAGCCGCAATGCAGGGGGAGCGTCGATTTCAGCTGCAAAGTGAGTGGCATGTCATTTATCAGCCACATTGCAGATGGTGCGTCAAAAATGTCCCCGTCCGGCGTTCTGTGTATGGATTTCTGCCAACTTCACCTTTCAAGGGCCCAGGAACTCGATAGGGCACCACTTGGCAGGGCAGGCGTCTCAGCAGAAAGTCCAGGTGCTGGCAGAGGAAGTCTTTGATGGCCCTGAGAATTCAAAACAGGAGGCAAGCTCAATTCAAGGCCTTGGGGATTCTTCTTTAAGCAGTAATCCACAACAAAGTCCAGTGTTTTCCCCCTTTCAGAGGCAGAAGCAGCAACTGCAGGATAGCCCAACAAAGCATAGTCACAGGCAGGGGCTGCTCTTTTCCTCTGCTCTTCAGCTCTTCTGCTTGACAGAGGTTCCTCTTGGTTCCAGAAGTTATCTAAAGTCGGAGGTTTTGGGTCCACTACTTATACCTCTTTCTGCCTTTGAAGTAGGCAAACTTCAAAGGAAAGTCTCCGTTGTTTACAGGATCCTGCCTTCCCCAGGCCAGGCCCCAGACTCTCACCAGGGGGTTGGAGACTGCATTGTGTGAGGGCAGGAGCAGCCCATTCTGGTGTGAGTGACCACTTGTCCCTCCACTCTAGCTCAGATGGCTCATCAGGATATGCAGGCTCCACCCCAGCTCCCTTTATCTCACTGTCTAGAGGGGATTCACAAACAGCCCAACTGTCAGTCTGACCCAGACAGGGAATCCACAAACTGGCAGAGTCACAGAATTGTTTAAGCAAGAAAATGCCCACTTTCTAAAAGTGGCATTTTCAAACTAACACTCTAACAACTAACTTTACTAAAAGATATATTTTTAAATTGTGAGTTCAGAGACACCAAACTCCATATTTCTATCTGCTCTCAAAGGGAATCTGTACTTTGAGAATATTTAAAGTTAGCCCCCATGTTAAGCTATGAGAGAGATAGGCCTTGCACAGTCAAAACTGAACTTGACAGTATTTCACTGTTAGGACCTGTAAAACACATCTGTACGAGTCCCACCTTTAATATACACTGCACCGTCCCCATAGGGCTACCTGGGGCCTACCTTATGAGTGCCTTAAATGTATAAAAAGGGAAGGTTTTGGCCTGGCAAATGGGTACACTTGCCAGGTTGAATTACAGTTTGAAACTGCCCACACAGACACTGCAGTGGCAGGTCTGAGCCATGTTTCCAGGGCTGCTAATGTGGGTGGCACACCCAGTGCTGCAAGCCCACTAGTAGCATTTGATGTAAGGATCTCTGCACCTCTAGTGCAGTTTACTAGGGACTTACTATTAAATCAAAGGTGCCATTCATGGAAAAAACAATTACACATACATTTTACACAGGAGCACTTACACTTTAGCACTGGTCAGCATGGCAAAATAGCAAAAACAGAGTCCAGTCCACAGTAAAACATAGGAAGCAGAGGCAAAAAAGATAGGCGAGACCACGCCAAGGATGCCAGGTCTAACATACGTCAAGATGTGATTGACTACTTCTTCACCTGAGTGTAAGTTTACCATTACAAATTTTAACCTCCAATATCAGAACAACGTATAACATAGGGAAGATATAAGTCTGGAGTGGCAATTTCATAGAAATGGTCAGTTCATGAAAGTCCAAGGCAAAGATGTTAGTGGATCAGAGTTTCCTTCGATTGACTTCTGTGTTTGTTGCCATAGAATATCTTTGCCTGTGCTAAGTATGTGTGTCCTCCTAAATTTTCATTTGAGTCAAATGTAATATTTGAAATCATTAATTATCCCTTGTTATTCTGTTTCAGCGTCCTTCACCAGGTCATCTTAATTAGGGCATTTTAAAGTTGTGACATTTTAAGTGATATGTTGCTATTGGACAGGCCAAAATGAACATATATGGATCCTGGGACAGACACTGACTTGGAATGGACAGATCTTGTACAGAGACAACTTGCACCCTAATATAATGGAAGTTCAGTAGATTGGATCAGACCTGTTTTCTGTGTGGTGGTGCCATCAAGGCAATATGTGCCACTTAACCTGTTCTAAGGACATGTGTATGCCAAGCCCTAGCCTGCTGTTCTCCCTTCACATGGGCTAAATCTTCAATTTGTGTTCAGTGGCAGTAGCTGTTGATGTGTCTCCTCATAGTTGATAGCCCTTTTTTAGCACACCACTGAATGTTGGTTGTGTAATTGCACCAGATACTGCCACAGTGGCCTGTAATGGTCATGTACTTCCAAATTATGTCACTGCCATGATGCTGACTATTGATCTTATTGATGTAGGATTCATATTGTGAGGACAGGATGTATGGCTCCAGCCGAGGTCATGTATCCATGATAGTTTGTTTATTCAATTTGCTCCCATGTGATATTCCCTTTCTTCTGTGGTGTCAAGGTCATAGAGTGTCTCTCTCGGAATAAAACACACTATTGGGGTACTTCATGTTTTGGGGCATCTGTTCCTAATTCCTCAATGATTAGTTCCCTACATCTGTATGACAACAATGCGTTGGGAGGTTACCAGGGGATCGTAATGTAGAGGCTGCAGCCGGGGGAGTCTTTTCTCTATGTCTTTCATTGGAGTGGAACCTGCTTGTGTTTTTGGTTTGGTCTCATCATTCACTGAGTAAGCTGACGCCGCTGATGCTGTGAGTCACAAGCCAGTGCCGCAAGCCGCGAGGCAGGAAACAGTAGCCAGCTGTCCGGTGATTGATCACCTGCTGTTCACAGTCCACCCGTCGGCTGCTTGGAGCAGAGCAGGAGCTGGTGCTGTGAGCTGAGAGGCCGGTAGGCTGGTCACCGGCCCAGCTGGTCCCACCCGTCGGTCACCACTGTGATGCGTCGGTGGTCTGGAGCAATGTCAGGAGCCTACAGCCGGGAGTCCAAGAGGCTGCTTGCCAGCTGCTCCCCGTCCTCAGCAATCAGCACCAAGCATTAAGTGGAGGTCGGAGGCAGGAGTGGGTGCCGCACGTGTGCTCTCCCGCCCCTTGGCACCCCCTAACCCTTCCTCAGCACAGACCCACGCTGAGGAGATGCAGAGTCGTGGGTGGCCCTGACATCATCTAGTCAGCAGGATGACCACAGGACACCACCACCCCGGCTCCCTTCCGGCACTCAAGGTGTTGCCATTGAAGGGGCCCATAAAGGCCACAGACGGCACCACATTCTGTGCAACAGATTGCAGCATCTAGGACTTACAGACGTGGAGACGCTGGTCGGGAGGCATTTAGCCAGCTGGGCTTTGCTGCTGTCAGGTGAGCGTGCGGCGGGCCTCATTCCCCGTGGGCCTCTTTTGTGGGTGCTCAGCAGGCTAACTCTGGCTGAGCAGTTGGCCTGTTGCTGGTGCGACCCGCAATCCAAAGGAGCAGCAACTCAGGTCATGGGCTGGGAGGCCCCAGTCCGCAAGCATCAAGACACAAAACTTGAGTAGTAGAGAGTGCAAGATTGTGAACCTGACAGTCCTGGCCTTTCGCACAGCCTGCCTCTGAAGGGACCAAGTGGACTGTGATCGTGGTGTCCTTCCCAGCGCACCCCGCCATCAGAGAAGATGTGTGCAGCACGTTCAACACTTCTGGTTTCCAGCATCTGGAAAAGAGGTAAAATATTACTGTAAGCCTCGAGTGCCCACGTGGCTCCTAGTGCAACACAGAGGTGGTAACATTCAGGAGAGGTCAACAGTGACTGGGCAAAAGAAATGGCCACAGGTTTCCCAAGGTGCGGCTTGTTGCCTTTCTTCTCCCCCCTTCACGTCCTCGTCCCACCCTTGTCCAGTTCATTGCCTGCTAGAACTTGCAAATATACTCTTGATCAGAACCCTATAAAGTGGTGCATCTCACTCTTGGCCGGACTGTCATTCACGCCGTAAGCTTCTTTAGCAGATTTATTTGATCCCTATAATAACACACCAGGCCTTGGGAAAGCGGAAAGCAACATCTGTGACTGATAAACATTGAAAAAGACACAATGACTGCCCAAAAATTGAGATCAGGTCGCTTACTCCCGGGGAGATCTTGTTCCAGAACCAAATCTAACCCTCACCGCAACAAGGGAACTGTAGCCCTGGGGCTGAAATGTAGAAATCATTTTTTTTCTTTCTGGGAAAAGAAGGTTCTACCTGAAGACCTTTGGCAAAGTGTTCACACCCAATGCTTTGCCGCTGGAGGAACCACAGCACCCTAGCTCCAAGTGGTCAGCACACGTCAACATCTCTGAAAAGGTAGTTCAGGATGTCATCACCTCCCCAGTAGCCCTCTCTCACACTGAGGTCCATGGTTTATGTAAAGCAGCTTCGCCACCCCACAGATCCCCCCACCCTTCAGTCTGTAACTCTGACTGTTTTGCCCTTAATAAGGAGGGTCTGCTCGTGGGAGCCATGGAGGAGCCCCCCACCAAAGTGTTGACTTGGAACTTTGGTTGGATGATTTCACTCTTCCAGATATTTGGACTTAGAATTACGTAAAAGATATGGTCCACAACAGGGGGTGAATACTCTTGTATCTTCTCCCCTACAGCTATCCACAGGCCTTCAGCTCTTTAGTGGTACCCCCTCTAACTATCCTTCATTATGTTCACATCTCTCAATAACTCCTGATTTGAGCATAAATGGCAATTTCCCCCAAAACTCTCTGGATCAAAACATTCAGGTTTCCTCCTCTTCTTAGCCTAGAGAGACTTCTGTCATCTATTTGAAATCTATTAGAAAAATGTGTTGGGGGATCTGATTGTGTCTTTGACACTGTCTTAGCTATACTGAAGGAACTAATCGCTAACAAAGGAGGTAACTATGAACCATTCACATTACACAAAGAAGGAGTTCTAGCACGGCCTTGTGTCATAGAGAGCAAGGTTAACCATCCTGGAATTCACTTCTGCTCTCAGGCCGGTCAGCCTCAGGTTAAGGTACTACCCTCATACTCAGCTGCTATTAAGAGCCCGGTATACTCAATCAGATCTGTATTGAGTGACTTTTCTCCAGAAAAAAGTCTGAATGGTGAATCCCAAAGCATAGTACAGGAAGTATTCCCAATTTTTAAAGCCCACCCGAAAGCAAAATAAGTGACCGAAGAAAACTGTTCTTCACTGCAAAAGCCTATGAGTAAAAAAAAGAATAGTAAAAACTGCCTCAAAGACTTTCTATAGAAGGTCGAAGAAAGGTGCATTTCATTGAGGCACCCCCCCTTACCACAAGAACCTCAATCCCTGGAGGATCCCATCAATGTCAGCATATTGCAATATCCGAATCTCGAGTACTGGATGCTCCTCTTTGTTCCCCTTGAGGGCCAAGCATGGATGGCTCAACTGTGAGTCAAAACCCGCCTCCAATACAATCAAATTTGACATCTTAGAATCCCCTTGTACAACCGTTTTGCGGCTCCTGTGCAGCTTAAGCCCCAGCTGGACTGGTCGCCACTCACAAGAAGGAAGGAGAGACTAAGGCCCTCATTACAACCCTGGCAGTAAATGCTGCCTATTGCCGTGCTGACGGCCGCCAACATACCGTGACCGTGGCGGTATTCCGCTACGGGTATTATGACCACACTGAGAAATCCGCCACTATACAGACACCCACACAAGTCCGCCCGACCAAAGGTCAGTGATAAACTGGCGATAATAAAAATCCCACACCTTTATGCCAACAGGAATACGCCCACAGTATCACGACCTACAAATCACCACAGCGGTCTTTCAACCGCGGTAAACCATTGGCGGTACACACCGCCGCACTCAAAATACACACACACTTACAAAACTACACCACATTGGACAATTAAAAAAACACACACCTAACACACATACACACCCCACACCCAATCCTATGGAAAACACCCACATTACCCACAACCCCTTACAGCGAAAAAAAAGATAGCAAACAAAGAGAGACAAGCCAGGAGCACCCACTGAATCTGAGCCTCAAAACACCATCTCCCATACACCATCCACGCACCTCACACCACACACCCCAACACAGTACCCCACACACCCTCACACATATCACTCACACCACATCCATGGCACCCCAAAGACACCCCAGGTTTTCAGAGGAGGAGCCAACGGTCATGATATAGGAAATCATCTGGGTAGAGCCACATCTATTCGGATCACAGGTGCAGCAGACGTCCATTGCTAGAAAGATGGAGCTATGGCGGAGAATCGTGGACAGGGTCAACGCCGTGGGACAGCACCCCAGAACAAGGGATGACATCAGGAAGACCTTCCTATAGGGAAAGGTGCATTCCATGGTTGCAAGACACCAGGTAGCAGTACAGAGGACAGGCAGTGGACCCCCACCTCCTCCCCACAACTAACAACACGGGAGGAGCAAGTCTTGGCGATAATGCATCCTGAGGGCCTCGCAGGAGTAGCAGGAGGACTAGACTCTGATAAGTCAAATCTTTACTACTATCACCCCCCAACCTGCATGCCATCACATACCCCCACCCTCACCCTCACTCCCATCACTCCACCACCACACACAAACCCCACTATCACAATCCACCCATCCCAATACCAAGTCCTGCATGCCACAACAATCCATGGACCCCCATCACAGACCTACATGGACACCCATCTCCACAGCATGCCCAGTAGAGAGAATCACCTATCCCACAAAAACACCACGCACACAAGGCAAAGGTGACAGGGAAATCACAACCATACAGGGCCACACACGCATGCACAAGATGGCACACGTAGATACAATAACACTGCATTTGCATCCACAAAGGACCCCTACTCAACGTCACTGGAGAGGACTTGCCAGCAACATCCAGACCCCCCCCAGAAGAGGCCCACAGTGACGACAGCAGCTCTGCACGCCTGGATCACGATGACCAACCTGGCCCATCAGGGACCTCTGGACAGTCGGGTACCCTGCCACAGTCCCAACCCACCACAGAGCCCCCCCTTCAGGAAACACCAACACAGCACCCACCCAGCAGGCCCATGCCACTGTCCCCAGGACATGTCAATCAGCAGTGTGTCCACCACTACAGGGACCCCAGGCAACCCCACAAAACCAGGACGATCAGGGACATGGGGTCAGTGGCAGTGGGTACACGGTTCAGGGGACAGAGGCACAGGACAACAGGCAAGCTGGGAGGAATGCTGTGCGAAGGGGGAGGACAGGCCCAAGGAACCCACTCTTCAGGAGGCACTCACCAACATCCCTGGGAGCATACCACTATTCCCAGTAGACCATGGGCCAAATACTGGCCAAGTTGCGGGAGACCCAGCGGCTGCAGGAGGGACAGTACCTGCAGATCAGGGAGGACCTCATACACTTCTACACCATCCTGGTCACCATTGCAGGGGTGCTGGCTGACATGGCCAACACCATGAAGGAGGCAGTGGCACACCAACGGGCCCCTGACACTAGCCACACCGAAGAACCGCCCTCCACCGGTGCTAGTGGACAGGAGGCCCCGTCACTTTAACAACAGGCCAACAGCACCCCACCCTCTGCAGAAAGAGAACCACCCCGCAAGCGGTCCCTGCGATTCAAGCAGAAGCCAGAGAACATTGCCATGACCCCTGCCAGGAAATAAGACCCTCCTGATTGTCACCCTTCTGTCCCACTCTGTCACCCTGTCCACCTTGAACTCCCATTGCCCCCCTTCCTATGCCCCCTTGGACAATGCACCTGTGATAGCAAAAGACTGTACTCTAACAGGACATTCCTCCACCATCACCCCAGCCCATTGCACATCCCCCTCTACTTATGAGCACTTAAATAAGCACCCTTGGAACAAATACAAATCTGGAGTCTGTCAAATGATTCAAATATGTATTAGTACAACATTATCAAAGCATTGCAAGTCATATGTACAGTTAAATTTACATTGGAATTACCTTTAGTGGGCAGCAGTAAACACACCAGGAGCCAGAGTGGGCCACAGAGATCTGAAAATAGAGATGCCAAAGGGTACAGTAAGTGGCCATAGACATAGGGAAATCAGGCCGCCATGTACAATGTCCAACAGAAAACCGAAATGTCATGTGAAATTACGGTGTCACTGGAAGTACTGCTGTATTATATTACTTCTGTTGTGCACATCTTCTTTCTCTGCCTCCTCTTCCTCACTGTCCACAGGGTCCACCGCTGCCACAAGACCATCTCCAGGCTCATCCTCCTTCAGAAAAGGCACCTGGTGTCTCAAGGCCAGGTTGTGCAACATGCAACGATGATCTGGCACACCTTCTTGGGTTAGTAGTACAGGGCTCCACCTATCAGATGGAGGCACCAGAACCTGGCCTTCAGGAGGCCAAAGGTTCTTTCAATTATCCTCCTTGTTCGCCCATGTGCCTCATTGTAACGTTCCTCTGCCCTTCTCCTGGCATTCCTCACTTGGGTCAGTAGCCTTGAGAGGTTGGGTAACCAGAGTTACCTGCAAATGTAGAGGGATACCTGTTAGACACACACTAACCCTTAGGGACCACCCCATACCCAGACACCAACTCATACTGGGTGGGGACCTTGGGCTTACCTATTAGCCACACCTGGTGCCTCTGGAGTTGGCCCATCACATATGGGATGCTGCTATTCCTCAAGATAAATACGTCATGTACCAAGCCAGGGTACTTGGCATTCACATGGGAGATGCTGGTCCACCAAACACACCATCTGCACATTCATAGAGTGATAGCTTTTTCTATTCCTGAACACTTGTTAATTTTTCTGGGGGAGGGGGCGGGACAAATGCTGCATGTGTACCATCAATGGCACCACTGATGTTAGGGATATGTCCCAGGGCATAGAAGTCAGCTTTCACTGTGGCCAAATCCTCCACCTGGGGGAATACTATCTAGCTGTGCATGTGTTTCAGCAGGACTGACAACACTCTGGTCAACACATTGGAGAACATGGGCTGAGACATCCCTGTTGCCAAGGCCACTGTTGTTTGGAAAGAACCACTTGCCAGGAAATGGAGCACTGACAGGACCTACACTAGAAGGGGATACCTGTGGGCTCGCGGATAGCTGACATTAGGTCTGGCTCCAATTGGGCACAATGTTCTTGGATTGTGGCCCAATGAAGTCTGTATGTTAGGATAATGTGTCTGTCCTCCATTGTCACAAGGTCCACCAGGGGTCTGTACAATAGAGGATGTCGCCATCTCATATTCATCCTCAGCAGTTGAGGCTTATCGAGGAAAACGGTGAGCAGAAGGTCGTATTCACACATCTATTGCATTAATGATGCATCTTTTCCTTCACAGAACCAGTATGTGAATCCGAGAGTCAGTTGCTGTGCCAATGTCTGCTGTGACGCAGTTAGGTGCCATGCCCAGTGCCCCCCCTGAAATGGTGGCTGCCTGACCTGTGTGGAGGGACAAGTCGAAATGAGGTAATTCAGCTGGCATTGTGCGCTGTTGCGGTAGGCGGTTAATGACCGCCGCGCACCTTCGCATTGGTTATCATTGGGCCCTATGGGTTCCAGGAGCCAATGGAGATGTACGCCGGCGGTGACGGTACGCACCGCGGCAGACGTGATTGCCATTTTCTATCTAGTCACTCACTTGCTACCTGACCTTCAACAGGAGAGGACCTACACTGCAAGTGCTGCTGTGAACTGTGTCTGGAAGCGACAATGGCTCATGGTTCTGGGGAAAAGGCCCCTGCCTTCACTGCAGAGGAGTTGGAGAAACTGGTGGATGGGGTCCTTCCCCAGTACACGTTACTCTACAGTCTCCAGACAAACAGGTGAGTACACTGTGAGCATGATGCGTGGGCCATGAATGTATGGATTGCAGTGTGTGTAAGCCACATGTAGGGGGGGCTGAAGCATCCTGGCCAGAGTGCTGCATGTATGGATTTCAATGTATGTGCGTCAGGGGATGGGAGGGATCTGGTGGGCCATAAGTATGACGGTCCGGACGGTTAACTAATTCCCTTTTCTGCTGTCTTTTCCATGCAGGTCAACGCCCATCAGAAAAAGGGTATTTGGCTTGCCATCGCCAAGGAGGTGCGGACCCTGGGGGTCTTTGACAGGCAGAGCACCCACTGCTGTAAATGGTAGGAGGACCTGTGCCGCTTGGAAAGGAAGATGGCGGAGGCCCAGCTAGGGCTGGCCTCCCAGTGAGGAAGGGGTGCCCGTCGTACCCCGACCCACCTGATGTTCCGCATCCTGGCAGTGGACTATCCGGAGTTGGATGGGCGCTTGAAGGCATCACAGCAGCCACAAGGGGGTGAGTACAGATTCAGAATCATGACTGTGCGTGTGTTAAGGTTTACCTGGGTGGGGGATGTGGGCTGTGGGTGCCCCTAGGCCAGTGCGAACATGGCAGAGTAGGTCCCTTGTTGGGCAGGCTCTGAAGCACTCCTACACCAATGGTGTTAGTGGGCATCTACTACTGGGTAGGGTCCTGTGGGCTTCAGGTGTGCAGCTAATGGCGTCAGGCATTGTACCCCATGGGCTGGTGACTATCTTAGTAACTGGTAGTGCATGGCCTAGTGCATAGGGCTGCTCCCTGTGTGTTGTGCACGCCAACGGTAGTGGTGTTGTTGGCATTGACCAAGTGTATCCTCTGTCTCTCCCCCCCTTTTTGTTTTGTCACCCTGTACTTGTGTGCATTAGCATCATCTGGCGTAGGAGCAGAGGCACCGGTGACGGAGGGAGCTGCATCCCACATGGGCCTGGAGGCTGCATCCACCGATGGTGAGGGCACCAGTGGGACGGAGGGTGAGGGGAGCACCACAGACAGTGACTCCTCCTCCGATGGAAGCTCCCTGGAGGTGGTGGACACCTCTGTGCCCACCCCAACAACAGGTACAGCCACCACCACCCTACCAGCACCGCCCTCCCAGCAGCCCCTCAGCGTGTTTCCTGTGCCCGCTCACCCAGGAGAGTTGGCATCTCCCTTGCCCCAGGCACCTTAGGCCCTGCCCCAGTCAGCCCTGCTGCCCTCAGTGAGGAGGCTATTGACCTCCTGAGATCCCTCACTGTTGGGCAGTCAACCATTCTGAATGCCATACCTGGAGGGCATTCACTCAGGCGTGGCGGCCCAACAGAGAGCATTTCAGGCTTTGACCTCAGCACTGATGGCAGCCATTGTCCCTGTCTCCAGCCTCCCCTCTCCAACTTCCTCTACCCAGTCCCAATCCCCTCAACCCCAGCCTAACCCAAGCACACCTTCAGACCAGCATTCATCCAAATCAAAACACAAAAGTGTCTCAGGCAAAAACAAGCGCCACACTTCATATCACAGGCACTCACACAAGCATCATCCCTATGCAGGCATACCAACATCCACTGCATCCACTGTGTCCCCCTCCTCCTCGTCTTCCATCTCCCTCCCTCTCTCACACCTGCATGCACTACATCCTCATCCACTACCTCCATAACCAGCACGCTCATCACAACACACCCCTCACTGGCAGTCACCAACGTCCCCTGTGTCCTCTCCCACTGTGTCTGTGACCCCTCCTCCCAAAGTACACAAACGCAAGCACCCACCCACCCAACAGCCATCCACCTCACAACAGCATCCAGCCCATGCACCTGCACCCAAACTCAGCAGACAGGCACCTCCTACAACCACTCCCTCTTCCTCCACTCCCAAACCCTAACCCTCTTCCCGCCCCAGTGTCCCTAAGAAGCTTTTCCTGGCAAACTTTGACCTCTTCCTTACTCTTCCCCACCCATCCTTCCCCTCATGCCAGGGTGGCCAGAACCCAGCCCAGCACCTCAGCCACAAAGTTGACGTCCGCTGTGTTTCCTGCAGCTATCAGAGGCTCAAAGGGGGCACCCGTCAGCCCAGCCGGTGTGCTACTACCCTCTGCCAAGGCCAAAAGCATTCCGCCACCTGGCAAAGTGAAGAGGGGGACAGCATCAAGCAAGGGGAAGGAGCCACAATCACCCAGCAAGCCCACCTCAAAGACTCCAGCTGCCAGACCCAAGGTGACACCACCATCTACCAAGGTGAGGAAGGGGCACAAAACACCAGGCAAGGCACTTAAGCCGTCCGAGGCTACAGGTGAAGGCCTGGTGGCTATCAGCACAACCGCCAGCACCGCCACATGCACTGCGGACAGCACCGCAGCCAGCACGGCCAGTAGCCCCGCTGCTAGCACTGCTGCAAGCACCACCACCTGCACCACTGCAAGCACCACTATTGTCAGCAGCAGCAGCCCCAGTGGGCAGCTGTCCGAGGCTTCAGAAGATGGGCTGGAGCCTACCTCCACCACTGGCAGCACCGGCACCTGCACCACGGTCAGAACCGACACATGCACTGCCGCAAGCACCGCCACTTGCACCGCCACTTGCACCGCCGCTAGCATCGCCGCAGGCACCGCCACCTGCACCGCTGACAGTAGCACCACTAATAGCAGCAGCAGCCCCAGTGGGGTGCCGTCTGATGCTGCAGGAGAAGGGCTGGAGCCTCCCTCCACCACTAGCAGCACCCCCACCAGCACCAGCACTACCATAAGTTTGCAGCCGTAGCTGCCGCCGGATGGAGTCTAGCCCTGCCTCCTTGGACTATCATGCAACCTGGTCCCTGCAAATCTCGTGCCTCAGATACCCAGGTGAGGGACTGTGAACTGCCACACCCCAAGTGTTGCATCACTGGGCACAAAGCCCCCTCCAGAACCAGTGGAGATATGCATCCACTCACCCCATCCTTGGCAGGATGAAGCACACTGGGACCAAAGCTCCCCCCAGAACCAGTGGAGATATGCATCCACTCACCCCATCCTTGGAAGGATGAAGCACACTGGGCAGAAAGCCCCCTTCAGAACCAGTGGACATGTGCATCCACTTGAGAGACTGTGGCCTTGCAAACCCCAGGAGCAAGCAGTGGGCAAACCACCCACTAGAGAAACTGTGGCCTTGCACTCCCCAGGACCAAGCAGTGAGCAAACCACCCACTAGAGGGACTGTGGCCTTGCACTCCCCAGGACCAAGCAGTGGACAAACCACCCACTAGAAAGACTGTGGCCATGCACTCCCCAGGACATCGCTGTGGGCATGGAGCCCCCTCCAGGAGCAGTGGCATTATTCCATCTTCCAGCTGAGGTGCCCCTCCCTTCCCCGTCCGCCTGAGGTGCCTGTGTGTTTTCGACCTGATGCCCCTGCAGTGTTCTCTCCATATTGAGACAGGAGTCAAGTGTGGGCTTGGCCTATGAGTTTTGGCCCAGTGGCCCACGGACATTTTGAGTGGACAATGTACCACCTTATGTACATATTGTATATTTCTGTAAATACTGTTATTTATTTATTGTGTATATCTGACTATTTCTAAAATATCACTGATTTGACTCTATTCCTTTTGTCCTTGCATCCTTCCAGGGGGTGTAACTGTAATGTTGATGCATGTGTTTGTGTGTATGGTGTTGTGGGTGAGGGTGGGGGTGGGGGTGGAGGTGCGTGTGTGTCACTCTCTCCCCCCCATGTACTAAGTGCAGTACTCACTGTGGTTGCCGCCGCCGCCGTTCGTACTCCTGGTAGATGAGGAGGTAAACCAGCATGGGCAGGACCTGCTGCCCTGGCTCCATGGTTCTTTGTTGAGTGTCGAGAGGTGAGTGGTTTCCCTTCCAAGTACTGTTCCCACCGTGGTTTTGATGGCGTTGGTACCGCCCCGGAAAAGCTGGCGGATGGGCGGGTTTTGATGGGGTGGGTGGCACAACTGACTTCCGCCTGTCTGTTGGCTGTTACCTCCGCAGTGTTTTTTGCTACCGCCGTGGCTGTCAGAGTGTTAAAGTGGCTGTCTGTGTTGGCGGTTTCCGCCGTGGTCGTGATCCCATTTTTTGTTGGCGGTATTACTGCTGCTTTAGCACCGACGCCAGGGTTGTAATGAGGGCCTAAATTGTGTGGACACCTTGGTCTTACATTTTATGCTTCTGTTTGACACAGACCTATATTTGAATAAAACTCTACTTTTAAAGTGCTTTTTCGGAGGTAGAGACTTAGACTAATTGCAAGTAATGACATTGACCTAGTATTTATGGAGGACTGGGTTTTGAGCCCAAAACAAGTGTGTCTTTTTACTCAAAACTGATAGTCAAAAAATGTTTAAATAATTGAGTGGTTGTAATGTAAGGGTATTGATGTTGTTCCAATTCTGAGGGAGGTAAGGAGCATGCCTGCTGGTAAGTTCAGAAAGTGTTCCCACAATGGTTCCATTGCTCCACCCCAAAGCCCAGACATCTACCATCTTAGCCACCAGGCTTTAATAATCTCTCTAGGGAAACACAGCAGAAAAGTGTCATTTAGGGCCCCCCCGAAGCTTTTACCCCAAGAAGTAAGTGCCAACACCTATTCCTGGAATTGGTTACTTCCTCCCTTAAGCAGCTCTTCCACAATGTCTTATCCAACAGTTCCATCACACTATCAATGAGCTCATCCTTGTATCCTGGAATGTTGCTGGCATAAAAAGTAAGGGGGAAAAATTGAGTTCTTGAATTCTTTAAAAGTAGATGTAATCTGCCTACAAGAGGCTTGGTCCATTGGGGAGCTCACCTGCGACAGATACTTTGCTGTAAAACTACCCCTTCAAAGAGAGGCCGTGCTAAGGGTGGGGTAGCTTGTTTGCTGTCCACTAGGCTTACATGGTGTTACGAATGTCTTAGAGATCCTAGCAATCTGTTCACGGCTGTAATATTATATGGCTTTGGAGAGGGTTCTGATGGAGCTCCCTTGGGGCTGATAAACCCCTGTATCCCCCCGGTGCCTCTGATGATAGCCTGCTGGCTAAGATATTTCTTTTTGCCAATAAGCTTTGTGACAGGGAGCCTGCAAATCGAATTGCCATGGTTGGGGATTTAAACTGTAAAATCTCTAATCCCGCATTTAACAATTCTGGTATGAGGAAAAAGAGGAAGCTTTTGGAATTCCTACTTCTACCTTCCCCCATTAAATGAGAACTGATAAGTGAGAGAAGCTTCTCCTTGAGCATTTAAAGGCAAGCAACTATATCATAGCAAATGGTAAACTCCCCTCCAATTTGCCAGCCCATTATACTCACAAATCCCAGGGGGGCACAGCTATTCTGATTATGTGGTAACCAGGGTAACCCGCTATCAGACATTCTCCTTGGTACATGAAATAAAAGTGATAGAGACAGAACTCAGGGATGATAATACACTAGTAGCATGTATTAACCTGAAAGTTCCCCTCACTGATACCTGGAGCCTAGATGGGTCTAAATCAAAGATTAATATTAAAAATGATAGAACACATTGGCCCAATTACAGGATTAAGGGACTGGAAGGCATATTAGAGACCATTGCTGACCACCTCGAAAACTGGGCAGGAAATGTTTTGGGGCAGTTCTCAGAGTTTGTGCAGCAGCTACCTATGATCACCCACCAGAAGGCCCATGACAAGCACATTGTAAAACCCTGCCCCCTCCTTTCGCTGAACAGAGAAATCAGCACCCCAACTTGCAAGCAATACAGAGAATATACTTTAGAAAGGCATATCCAGCTGGTCCGATTAAAAAGAAGAAGGAGGCATTTAAGAACTCATCTAATGGATTAATGTAAGGGAAGCAACTTTTAACTGCCATTCAAGGTGTTTCTGGTCATTGGTAGCAGATGGGTGAGATTCAAGAACTAGATCACTTCCATTGGCCATCAGCAAACCAAGCTGGTCCACTTTCATATCTGGTCTCTATGCATCTAATGGGATTACAGTGGACCTCCCGCCAGCTGGTGATGACCCCTCCTATACTCACCCCACTATGAATGAAATTGAATATGTTATTAGAGGCATGCATAGTTTGGCAGCTTTGGGTCCCAATTAAATCTCTGTATTGGTATTAAAAAAGGACATTCTTACCTGGAGTAAAATCCTGTGCCAGGTCTTCCAGTGCTGCTATTTAACCAGAAAATGTCCCCCATTCTGGAAGGGTAGCATTATTGTCCCTCTACATAAGAAGGGGGGCCGTAATTGTCCTGGGAACTACTGCCAGATCACTCTGCTGGATGCAGTTGGCAAAATATTTGCTAAATTCTTGCTTTCCTAGATTAGTGACTGGGCAGAAAGGAACAAAATCATCCTCCTGGAGCAATCTGGTTATGGAGAAAAGGATGGTACAATTGATAACTTCTCGGCCCTTCAGGTAATTAATGAGAAATATGTCTCTTTTGGAGGGGGTAATCTACACAGCCTTCATCGATTTTTCGACTGTATTTGATAAAGTAGACTAGGCCACGCTGTGGAGAAAACTCTCAAGTTTAGGCTTACCAGGTATCCTTTTAGATCTGGTGGAGGGTGCTGTTAGGGGGAGATAAAGGCTTGTCTCATGAAATCACAACTCAGAATTGCTTAAAACAAGGTTGTATCATGGCCCAGTTGCTGTTTTCCTTGTACAGCTCTGATTTATCCTCTCACTTACCTTGGAGCGAGGGTTTTCGCCCCCATTTTGGGAGGAAGGTCAATATCCTGTTTGCTCTATGCTGATGATATAATCATTCTGGATCGTACACCTAGAGGTGCCTTATGGCAACTCACAGAAGCCCATTTAAAAAAAATTAATTGCTCCAAAAGCAAAATTTTATGCTTTCATGGAAAAAAAGGTTTAAATGAGCTAATTTCTGCTGGTCACTGCGCGTCCAGAAATTTGAAAGGGTAAACCTGTATATTTTCCTGGGTAAAACTGTCTGCAGGCACCTCAACAACAGGGGGCACATAGAACATATCTACGCAAGGCTCTATCTCAAACTAATGGCTTGAACGCCCTTTATAGGACAACCGGCAAGAGACATTTTAAACATCCCTTTTTCTGCCTGATTTCAATGTGTTTGACTGTGTTCACTGGGATCCTGCTAACCAGGACCCCAGTGATTATGCTCTCTCTTTCAAAACTCTGTATTTCAGCCCATAATTGGCACACTAGTGCCCCCATATAAGCCCCTAGTATATGGTACCAGGGTACCCAGGGCTTTGGGGTTCCAGGGGATCCCTATGGGCTGCAGCAGTTATTCTTCCACCCATAGGGAGCCCATGCAAAGGATTCTGCAGGCCTGCCTTTGCAGTCTGCTTGAACCAGGTGCATGCACCCGTTTTCACTACAGGTTACTGCACCAGGTCACTTTAAGTAACCCCTATGGTAGGCCCTCTCAGCCCAAAAAGCAGGGTGCAGGTACCTTTGTGTGAGGGCACCCCTACACTAGCAGAGGTGCCCCTACAAACTCTAGATCCATTTTCCTGGACTTTGCAAGTGCAGGGTTGCAATTTTACGCATATATTGGACATAGGTCACTACCTATGTCCAGCTTTATAATGGTGCTTCCGAATCTAGGCATGTTTGGTATCAAACATGTTGGAATCAGACCTCAATACTTTTGCAAGTATTGCTTGTTTGATTCCATGTACTCCGGAGGCTCCTTAGAGGAATCCCAGCATTGATCCTACAGCCTCCTGAGGTTTTCCAGACAGCCCAAGCTGATGCCACCTCACAGGCAGGTTTCTGCCCTTCTGTTGATTGAGCAGCTCAAACCCTGCAAGGCAGAACAAAGGATATCCTTTGGGAGAGGAGTGTTACACCTTCTCCCTTTGGAAATAGGTGTTATATGGCTTGGGAGGGGTAGCACATTTGGTGCCCTCCATGCATAAACCAGTCTACACCAGTTCAGGGTCCTCCAGTCCCTGCTCTGGTGAGAAACTGGACAATGGAAAGGGGAGTGACCACTCCCCTGTCCATCACCACCCCAGGGGTGGTGCCCAGAGCTCCTCCAGAGGGTCTCTGGTTTTTGCCATCTTGAATCCAAGGTTGTCAGGGAACTTTGGGAGCATTTGAGTGGCCAGCTCAGACAGGTGATGTCAGAGCCCCCTCCTGATAGGTGGTCACCAAGGGCTATTTAGGGTCTCTCTTTTGGGTTGTTCCTCAGATTCGGCTTGCATGGTTCCCAGAGGATTCCTCTGCATCCCTTACTTTGACTTCTGACCAAAAAAACTGCATCTGGGCTCTCCAGGACCCAACAATCTGCAACAGAAAAGAAGGTTTCATCTGAAACATTGTTTTCACTGCTCCTTCCAGCTTCTGCAACATTTTCCCAGTTGTGCATCCTCTGAGGACAGCCCATCTGCAGTCTGCACAGGAAAGAAGAAGGAATCTCCCTTGAAGAGAAGGAGTCACTCCCCTGCATCTGCAGGCACCAACAGAAACGATGACCGACTGCGTGGATCCCCTCTCCTGCTGAGCTGTGTGGATCCTGCATCACAGGTGGTAGTTGGAAGTGGTCCCGCCAGTCCTCACTACCAGCTGTCCAATTTGGTTGGAGGTAAGCCCTTGCCTTCCCACGCAAGACAGTACCCCTGTGCACTGTGTCTTTTGAGCCCCCAGCACTCCTTCCTGCAATGCATAGCTCCCTGAGTGGCTCTCCTGCGGCGTGGGACTCCTTTTCATAGTGGTGCATGGGCTCCTTTGGCAGCTTCTGTCTCTCCATCCTATGGGACTCCTGTGATTGCTGCTTGTGCTTCTGTGGGCACTTTGCAATGCTGAGGGCTCCCTCTCTCTCTCCTTCCTGGGTTGAGTCCTCCTGGGCCTTTCTGGTCCCCAGCAGCACAGGTTCCACCAACCGTGAGTTTTGCCTGTGCCAAGGCTTGTTGGTGGCATCCAGACACACAAAACCAATTGTAAACTTCCTTCCGGCATGGGACATCACCTGCATCCTCCAGGAACTCGACTCCGAATCCAGAGCTGCAGTGCTGACTCTTCTTCCTCACCGTCGACCAACTCCTGCATCCTCAGCCTGGTGGGTAGTGGCTCCTGCTGTGTCTTCTGGACCTGGTCCCCTCTTTCTACAGGTCTTCCCTTTCAGGAATCCACCATTTGTTTCTTGCAGTCATCTCTGGGTTTTCCAGTTATGTAATTTTCTTCTAAGTGGGTTTTCTGTGGAAATTCTAATGAGTTACTCCTACTTTCCTGGTCGCTGGGAGGTGTTGTGGTACTTTCTTTTGTGCTTTCCTGGTATAAATGGTGATCAAGACCTGAATCACGTTGTTTTCATTTTTCTGGCCTTGCTGTTATTTTGTCATAGGTGGTTATGCCCTATCTGTCTTCAACTTTCCCTGAGTACTGCATCAGAAGTAGTGCAGGCCTTTTCTGCTCCCCCAAATTAAATGTTCTGCCATAACATTTTTTACTTTTTTAAATGTTTTTGGAGGTCGTATTAATTTTGTTATTGACTCACTGCATATAAATAGGAGATGTAAAGTGTACTTGAAGGTTTTGGCTTTCTATTTTATGTTCTTCTTTTATATGTTTGTTTTATGTGGGCCTCCATGGGAGTTCTGTATCATAAATAAAGAAACTTAGAACTTGAAACTTGAATATATTTGGGAGTTGTTTTTGTCTGAATGAAATGGGGAACACGTTACCTCTTGGTCATTTCTATTGTACATTTAAAGCCTTTGGGTCAATCATGATGAAGACAGAGATGTAAGAATGAATGCCACAACAAAAGCAACAACAGTCTTGTAGTTTGTGTCCTTAGCATTTATTCGCATGACACCAAGCAAATTAAAAGTGTGCAAAACAATGAGAACAAAGCAACAAAAAAGTCTGTCATGTTGGATGAAAGTATAGTGGTAGAGGAAAAACTGTTTGTAGTCCAATATCCAAAATACAACTGTCCTCAGAAAAGGTAATTGTGACCCAGAAAAAGTCCACAGAGTGAATGGTAGACACACACAGGAGAAAATTAGGTATGGTGTCTCTTGGAGGTGGAGGCCTTGCCATCATCTCCTGGCAGGCCGGATGACTACCCTTTATTGGCCTGGGAGGAGGTCGCACAGGTGCAGGGACTGGGGGTGTGTAGCAGGCCCCTCATGTGGCAGAGCCTCCCTGTCTGTGCATGGCAGTGGTGCAGTTGGGTCAAAGGTAGAAGACTACAGAAAGAAGCTGATGGAATTGGGAAGCCTTGCTCACATGGTGGTAAATGTCAAATAGCACCTCAGTCGGGGAGCTCATATTTTCATTATGTTGATGTAGTTCCAACATGAGCTTCCTCTGCATCTTCTTGATCTCCTGGAGCTCAGTTACTACCTGGTCCATCACGTATTGGGACTGTTGTACCGCTCCCAAGACTTGGGCGATGATGGTCCTGCTGGCAAGGACCCTAGTATCCTCACATTTGTGGCCCACAGATTCCCTCCCATGACCCCTACGCCCTCTGCCCAGTGCCCTTGGAACAGTGTGCTCCATCCCACTGTGTCCTGGCAGAACTTGAGGTAGAGTGGGTGAAACATCTGTCAGGACTGGGGGGCACAAGATTGGTGTTGGGTTCCGTGGTACACAGGAAATGGAGTTGTTCTGCTGCTGTGATGGTATTTCAGCTGGGGTGGGAAATGTAGGTGTGGGCCGAATGTGACTCACCGGGGCTGTCTGGCTGGCTCTGGATCACCCAGACTTGCAGAAGTTGAGTCCTTCTGAAGACTTGTTTCTGGTCTGGAGTGGCGGTGTCTTGGGTGACAGGCGTTGGTCTACTGGTCCGGGGGGTTGCTGCTGAGAAGAATGCAGAGAATATGTAATTAATATCAATTTGGTGCATCCTATGGGTCCTTGCCTACAAACGTGGCAACCTCAGAAAAAATATCAGACTGATTGTATGATTAGTAATCTGTGTACTTTTCATAGTTCTACACACTCAGGCTGATTGACACAGATGCAAACTCCAGTGATGGTGTTGTTGAGATGTCCTGGGAATGCAAAATGTTATCTTCCGAGGTATACATTACATGTATCATATATTCAGGCCAACACAGTGATGAGTATGTTAGAGTACTAGACTATTCCAAGGCCTAGCAGGCTAACAAACTATATACGAACTGCTGTTCAACTGACTATTATAACTGGCTTTGGTCATCATATGGGCAGTGTTAAGTAACTTTTTTTGTGTGGATACAACTCCTATTCAGGGTAGTAAATCTGGGATTCAGAAGACTTGAATATGTGAGCATTTACATCTATTCAATGTTGCTATGAGAAAGGGTTAACATGGATAGAGAAGGGTTTCTTCTAGCATTTTGGGAAACTGTGAATTGATCTTGCAGGATTAGTTTACAGGAATTTTAACACAGTTAAAAATGGACTTCAGCCATTTACTAATGGACCAACCTTTTAAAGTGCACTTACATCAAAGTGATGCTGGAGTCAGACAAGGCAAAGAAAATAAGGCCCTGTGTAGAATTCCTGTCCCCTAGGAAAGGACTTAGGGCTCAATACTGTGCCTGGTGCACTCTCTTATTTCAAAGTAGTTTCTGGGGCCCAAAGAATCTGGGGAAGATCTATCATTCATTTGCAGTGCCTTTGCTCCATGCAATGGGACACAACGGTGACACAACTACTAAGCATTATCATGCCATGCAAGACCACATTGCGGGGCCCTGCATGGCTTCATAAATCTAGAGTAACACAACTCAGCAGAAATCACTGAGTTGCATTACTCTGCCCCATGGAGGCTTTCCATGGGTGGAGCGTGGATGTTCTCATGCTTCTACCCATAGATTTATGGCAAGCCCAGATGCATCAAAATGCTACTCCTTTCCAGGTGAGGCATCACAAGAAAAAATTTATTTATTCCTCCTCGTTTTTTCCTCTTTTGGTGTGTGCTGAAATCTGTGTGCATGTATGTACATTTGTATGTGTGTGTATGTATGTAATATATATATATATATATATATATGTTTTGGATTACTGGTGGTTGCCAGTAGGACAGTTATAGTTAGTATTTAGTTTCCATAGGAACATTT
The DNA here is from genome assembly GCF_031143425.1 of Pleurodeles waltl. NCBI lineage: Eukaryota > Metazoa > Chordata > Amphibia > Caudata > Salamandridae > Pleurodeles > Pleurodeles waltl. The sequence continues at coordinate 914,734,572 of NC_090447.1, read as the reverse complement.
TTTGGTTTTGGTTTTGCCAATATATTTGGTGCCGGTTGATGAGTTTACACAAAAGTTCCAAAACTAGTATGATGCTCAGTTCAGCTGCTGTGTTGATAGTTTCAGGGTGATTCGTCAAGTGGGAACTGAAAAAAAGCAGTGGTCCCAAAAAGCATATTCTCCAGGCAATTTCACATAGGGATTTTGAACGTGACTGCAGCCTGAACTGCTAAACGGAATTACACTATATTTGGTAGAAAAGTAGGTCTTGGTTTGGCAAGAGCCCTTTTTGTTATTTGGTGGAAATCCATTCAGTAGTTTTGGAGCTATTAAAGAAAAAATTAATTTCAGTATCCAGAGGTGCAACCCATTTGCGAATCCACTCAATCTCAGGGATGTGATTGACTGCCAACACTTCAATCAGGAAGTGTTGGCAGCAATCTTAGGACTCAGACTCAGCCAAGTCAAGCAAAAATATTTTTGAAAAAGAGAAGGCGACAGGGTAAGAATACCCTGACACCCTAGGTCTGGTGCCAGGCCCAAAAAGCATTGTTTTTAAATAAATTCCACAAACTTGTGACGGATTCACTAATACACTGCAAACATTTTTTTAAAGTGCAGTGTCCAGTGCTTCTTTGCATTTCAGCCCCCAGGTGGCCCAAGTCCTGGAAGCATATTTAAATGTATATTCTAGGGAGGGAGGTACATGTGGCCCCCCCTCCTCATGGCAGATATTGGCCCCAGGGATCACCACCTCTCCAGGGCCAGACCGGACATAAGTTAACATGAAATACTGCAGAATGCATGCTGATTGGTTCAGTGCAAAAATGGAACAATGCTGCCATCTAATTTAAGTATTTTCATAGCGGGGAAACACGCATGTGTAAATAATGCATTAGAGACTAGGTGTACACTGGATCTTACCAGTGGTAAGCAGCCCATCAAGCCATTTCCCCATTTCCCAAACCAATGTTTCTAGTCAGTAGCTATTAGCAACTCCCAAAATAGGGCTTGTAAGTCGCTATTAAGAAAGGGCGTGTAAAGGGCGTCCCTTCCTAATAGCGAGTCGCAATAGTATGTATGAATGTTTTGTGACCAGGAATGTGGTCGCAAATCATTCATACTTTACTGACTCCTTGAAGGAGGTGATAACCCATTCCCACGGAACACTGCCCACTGCCAACTCTAAAAAAATGAAAAGAAAACATTTCATTTTTACTTTTGAAATGCTCCCATTTTTCTTTAAGGAAAATGGGCTGCATTAAAAATAAACTGCTTTATTTAAAAAGCAGTCACAGGCATGATGGTCTGCTGACCCCAGCAGGCCACCATCCCTGTGAATGCCTGCCACTCTAATTTTTTTTCAAATTGTGACCTGCCTCATGAATATTAATGAGGCAGGTCCCTTGCAACGCATTTGGGAATCTCAAACAATGTCTCAGACACTTGTGCATCAGTGTATGCGACTCGCAATTTGCGAGTCGCAAAAAATACAAATTGCGATTCGCAAACACTGAGGGTCATACATCGGTCCCTAAAACACTTGAGAGTTAAGCTTTCAAAAAATGCTACACAATAAGGTGTTATGATCATTGCCAAGGTGGTGATTTTTAGTTAGATATTTTTTTAATTAAGCTGGAGATAAAATGATTTAAAAAAAACTTTTTGTAGTTTTTGGAACAAACATATCCGTGGGGGAAAGGTAGAATCAGTATCCATTAGGCTGCAAGAGATGGGCAACATGGATGGTGTCACCAAACGATAGAAATAGAGATGGGCTTAAAGAAATATACAGTATAGTGATAGTGTTCAGCATGCCCTTTGCTACGTAGATGAATTTTAGATATTTTATTAATGAATTTTAAAGAATCCTTCTACAAATTTGGCACCAGACACATTAATTTTAACTACGATTGCTAGTCCGTGAGACAACAAGCAGTATCTTACGTCCGTCTCGGACATAAGATACTGCTAACATGTTTTCACCCTTAATTTCAGCATTTTGGTCAGTCTTTTTCACAATCTGGAACTTAGGTCAGAAAACTGCATCGCTGAAAACATGCGTGTTGTGGTTTGTACTAGATCACGTGGCTGAAATGGGGTGACAATCGCTTTGAGGTCACAAAATTCAAGGCAGTGTCAAGCTTCTGGGAGAGATTTGAATGTGGTCAGTTACGATCGGTTTGCTGCCTGAGGAGGTTGGATAAACATGCCACGAACATAATAAAGGTTTCTGAAAACCTTTGAAGTGATAAGCGTATTCTTAACTGTGCGCTTATTGAAAAAAAAGCAGAACATTTATTTTTATAAGCAAAGCACTCAGCGTGACAGTATCGGGTGATTAATAGAATCAAGAACAAAGAATACAAAGGAAATATGTCAAGCCTTATTGCCATCCTGGAACAGGGAGCAGATGATTCCTGCTTCATTTTTCAGATATGTTATACTGTTATTGATTGGACTTGAAAAAAATGTTTTCACACTCTGCCAAGTAGACCATTAGGTATCAGTCTTTAATTTGTCATCCCTTTTTGTCTCTCTATTCTCCACTGAATGATTTAATGTTTTCTATATGGATGTATTGTATGATGATTTAATCAGAGGTGTAACGAAACTCGGGGGTGCCCTGAAAAGAAAATGGAGGGGCCCCCTCCTGGACTTACTCAGGCCAGGTGCTGTGCTGAGGGATCCCCTGCAGCATGCCCCCAACCCCCACCCCACCCCTGCACCACCTTTGTTAAGCCACTAGATTCAACAGTACTTTTGAGCTGCACATGGTTCTCGCCTTTTTGACATTTTACCAAAGCAGTTGACTTATACTTTAAATCATTTTAAAACAAAAAAGCATTAATTCAAAGCTTAGACTGCATCATTAGCAATAACAACCCTATTTGTGGTTTTCTCTTAGGTTCCATTTCCACACAAATGCACCAGGCATAAAACATGCAAAAAATCAACACAAGGTCAAATTGCAATGGCAACCTAAAGATCAATTGGCCGGAAGGTATTCACTTTCCCAATATGTGTACGTTACTAAACAAACCCAAAAAAAATGATAGCTCACTTAGATGTTCTCCGCACTCTGTAAATTTGCATATATCACTTGCCCATTGAATTGGCCAATTCACTGAAAAACCATTTTGAGTTGTTTCCCTTTCAGGAGGTCTCCAATTTTGGCTTTGCATTGTCTCATGGCAGAAGTGGCCCTGTAGGAAAAAAAGGAGACGAGAGCCAATAAAACCAATTTGCTTAATTTGCTGGAGAATACACTCAGTTGCATTTTCTTTTATATACAGATGTAGGAAGAACCTCTAGGTCCCTAAAATTTTCCAAGTGGCTGCCGTCAACCTACTGAAACCTACTTCACAAGCTTTAATTTATCTAGTAACCAGCCTACAAAAAAATGAGAGCATGATTTGTGGTGTACACCTGAGCAACTATATAACTATATGTATAGCCAGTAGGTAGTTGAAGTTAGAACATTGTTTCCAGAGGATAACAGTTTTTTTTACTTGCTTTCAAATTTGGCACTGTTTGACAAATCTTTAAAAATGTAAAACTACTCTCACACCCACCCATTCAGAGATCCATACAGACATTCACAAATCCACTCACACACCCATACAGCCACTCACACACTCACTCACCGACCTATAAACTCACTCTCAAAGGTTACAGGTTACAGCTAGGAAATAAAATTAAATAGCCTTCAAAATTGATTTTAAAATTCTAAGGCTACAGGGATGTTATAGTTAGGAAATAACATTGAAAAAACATAGAAATTCACTGCAAAAAAAAAACAGGTTACAGGGACGTCATAGTTAGACTCGGATTTCACATGCACAAAACCATAGAAATGCAGCCGTTATAGTTACCTTTTCTAACTATACCTTACGACCTGGCAATGCACTGCGTATGACTTCACATATCCACATTTTACATCACTTATGACATGGTCAGTCAAATCACTGTTGATGTCTAAAATTACATACATATATATATATATATATATATATATATGTTTGTAGCGGTCACCACAATGTACTTATAGTTAGGATGTAGTTTCTATAGAAAAATAATTTTTTACTTGCCTATATCTTTGGCACCGGTTGACGAATCTTCACAAAATGTGCCCAACAAAATCAACTGTCAGGAGGGGACTAAGAAAAAGAGGGGGTCCTAAAACACGATTTCCCCATGAATTTTTACTTCATGATTTTGAACAGGAACAGCGGATGAACCACTCAATGGATTTACACCAAATTTGGCAAAAAGGTAGCTCTTGGTCCAGATTTCCCTTATTATTATTTGGTGTAAATCTGTTCAGTAGTTTTTGAGAAATTAAAGGAAAAAACGAATTTGTATACATACGGATGCAAGGGCTCCACAAGTCCTCCCGATCTCATGCTGAGATTTGATTGGCTGCCAACACTTCAGCAAGGAAGTGTTGGCAGCCATCTTGGGACTCGGCTTCAGCTGGGCAAAAAAGCATTTTCTAATATTTTTGCTGTCAAGCATGGGCTCTGCACTTGTTTTCATGAAGCTCCCGGGTGGGCCAAGTCCCAGGGGCATTTTAAAATAAAAGAGGGGGTGCACTGGGCCCCCTTCCTAGGGCATTTTGATTCCATGGGGACCCCCCCAGGGGCTTATTATAATTATGTCTGTTGGCCCTCTGGGCCTGCCATGCCTGAGGGACCATCACCTCCCTGGGGCTAATTATGATTGTATGGGTGACCCTCTGGGCCTACCCATGCCTGGGGACCCCACCCTCCCTGGGGTTTAATTTTCATAGTATGTTGGGGGTTGCGTGGTGCCCTCACAGACCCAGCAACTGCCACCACCCTGGGGCAAAGATAGAATTGCATGCAGAGGTCCATGCAGCCCCTACACAGTCCCTGGGACCGCCATCTCCCCAGGGTGAATGTTGAATTTTATAAGGAGTGCCATGCATCCCCCACAGCCCCAGGTACAGCCACCTCCCCAAGGCAAATATTGAATTTTAGGTGGAGGGCCACGCAGCACCCCCTGCAGCCCCAGGGACCGCCACCTGCCTGGGGAAAAGATTGAATTGTATGCGGGGGTGTGCAGATCCCCCGCAGCCCTGGAGACCACCACTTCCCTGGGGCAATGACTGAATTATATGCAGGAGGCTGCATGGGCCCCACATAGCCCCAGGGACCATACTCTCCTGTGGGCTAAAATAAAATAATTAAGGGGGTCCATTGCGCCCCCCCCCCGGGGACTACCACCACTCCAGGTTAAATGCAACATTGAAGGGGAGCAATACATGGCCCTGGGGACCTCCCCCCGCAGGGACGGCTCCTGCTACGTCCTTGGGTGATGCTCCTGCTTGCAGAAATCAGCATTTTCATCTGTTTCCTTGCATGCAAATAAGCATGCAGGGAAAAAGATGTAAACATTGTTCAGACAAGCAGAGAGCTGCTATTTAAAGGAGCTCCTTCCTTGCAGGAGCAATGTTGGCTCCCACAGTAGGTGGGATCCGGCTAGGACCGCGGGGGCCTTCAGACTCCCTCCTTGGTCCTCTCATTCTCACTCTATTCCATCCCATAATAGGATGGAAGAGAGAGAGAGAGAGAGAGAGAAAGAGAGAGAGAGAGAGAGAGAGAGAGAGAGAGAGAGAGAGAGAGAGAGAAAGAGAGCGAGAGAGAGAGAACGATTGTTATTGCAATGGTTTCTCCATTAAATTACTTCAAAGTGTGACACCAGCAAGTTGTTTGGTCTGAATGTTACAGTTATGTTTTGATACATGTTAGACTTTTTTGCTTATGCAGGGTCATCCCCAATTTTTTTGCCTCCTGCCTCCTATTTTGTTCTGACCTGTTGCTGGTGGCTTTTGAACTATGAGCACTTTACCACTGCTAACCAGTACTAAAGTGCTTATGCTCTCTGTATAAATTGTATTGTTGATTAGTTTATCCATGATTGGCATATTTGATTTACTAGTAAGTCCCTAGTAAAATGAACTAGAGGTGTCCAGGGCCTGTAAATCAAATGCTACTGGTGGGCCTGCAGCACTGGCTGTGCTACCCACATAAGTAGCTCTGTGATCATGTCTCAGACCTGCCACTGCAGTGTCTGTGTGTGCAGTTTGTAACTGTAAATTTGACTTCCCTAAACCTCCTTTTTTCTTACATGTAAGACACCCCTAAGGTAGGCCCTAGCTTGCCCCAAGGGCAGGGTGCAGTGTATGGGTAAGTTAGGACATATAGTAATGTGTTTTATGTGTCCAAACAGTGAAATATTGCTAAATTCATTTTTCACTGTTGCAAGGCCTGTCCCTCTCATAGGTTAACATGGGGGCTACCTTTAAATCTGATTAAAGCGTAGATTCCCTTTGGGAGCGGATGGACGTGTTGAGTTTGGGGTCTCTGAACTCACAATTTAAAAATACATATTTTAGTAAAGTTGATTTTAAGATTGTGTTTTTGAAAATGCCACTTTTAGAAAGTGAGCATTTTCTTTCTTATACCATTTCTGTAACTCTGCCTGTTTGTGGATTCCCTGTATGGGTCAGTTTGACAGTTGGGCTGATTGCACCTCAAGTGACACAAAGGGAGCTGGGGTGTAGCCTGCATATCCTGATGAGTCATCTGTGCTAGGAGTGAGAGGAGGAGTGGTCACTCACACCTGAAAGGGCTGTGCCTGCCCTCACACAATGCAGTCTCCAACCCCCTGGTGAGTGTCTGGGGCCTGGCCTGGGCAAGGTAGGATTTCACAATCAAGAGCGGCTTTGCTTTGAAGGAGGCCTACTTCAAAGGAGAAATTGGGTATAAGAAGGGCACCCAAAACCACAGACTTTAGAACACTTGTGGAAACCAAGAGGAACCTCTGCCTGGATAAGAGCTGAAGAGCTGAGGAAGAAGAGCTGCCCTGCCTGTGACTGTGCTTTGTGGAGTTATCCTGCAGTTGCTGCTTCTGCCAGAGTAATGGGGCAAAGACTGGACTTTGTGTGCCTTCCATCTTGTGAAGATCTCCAAGGGCTTGATTTAGAGCTTGCCTCCTGTTGTTTGAAGACTTCTCTCTGCCAGCATCTGGAGTCTCTGGAGAGACTCCTACTCTGCCAAGTGGTTCCCGTCCAGTTCCTGGGACCCTGAAAAGAGAAGCTGGCAGCCTAAGAGGAAGAAATCCATGCACAGAATGCCGTGCAGGGAAAAGATCGACGCAACTCCGATCTGCGGCTGGAAAATCGACTCACTGCCGGCTTCGTGGCTGAAAATTGATGCTCGCCTGCAACACGACAGGAAGATCGACGCATGGAGCTGGAGAAACAACACGCAGCTTCACTGACGGAGGCTGCTGAGATCGCAACCTGTGGTTTTCGGATCATCGTGCGGCTGGATTTTCGACGCAAACACCGCTGGGCATGTAAAAACAATGCAAGGCCTGCCCGGACCCGAGAGTGCTTACCGGATTGACGCATCGCTGTAGGAGGCTGGCCTGGCTCATAGTGGGTACCTGATGGTACTTACACCTTGTGTCAGGTTCAGTTATCCCTTATTAGTAGATTAGTAGTGTTCTAGCAGCTTAGGCTGATAGAGGTATCTGTAGCAGAGCAGCTTAGGCTGAACTAGGAGACATGCAAAGCTCCTACCATACCACTTATATCATATAACATTATATCATAAGAATCACAATACTCAGAGTTACTAGAAATAAAGGTACTTTATTTTAGTGACAATGTGCCAAAAATATCTCAGAGAATATACTCCATTAGGAGGTAGGTAAAATACACAAAATATACACACAAACCAAAATCAGGTAAGTAAACAGTTAGAAAAGTACTGCAAACACTGTAGAAAACAATAGGATGCAATAGGCCCAGGGTCAACACTAACCATATACTAAGAAAGTGGAATGCGAACCACTTAGGGACCCCAGGCCTAGTGTAGTGTGTAGAGGGTCGCTGGGAGTATAAGAAAACACTAAGCGTGTCCAAGATACCCCACCCCAAGACCCTTAAAAGTAGGAGTAAAGTTACCCCACTTCCCCAGAAACACACTAAAGTCGTGATAGGAGATTCTGCAAAGACCACAACTGACTGCAAAGCACTGAAGATGGGTTCCTGGACCTGAGGACCTGTAAAGGAAGGGGACCAAGTCCAAGAGTCACGAAAGTGCCCGGGGGGGCAGAAGCCCAATAAACCCCAGATGAAGGTGCAAAATGGCTGCCTCCGGGTGGAAGAAGCTGAAGATTCTGCAACAACAGAAGGTGCCAGGAACTTCTCCTTTGGTCAGAAGATGTCCCATGGTGTGCTAGAGGATGCAGAGTTGTTTTCATGCAGAAAGACTGCAAACAAGCCTTGCTAGCTGCAAGAGTTGTGGTTAAAGGTTTTGGGTGCTGCCAGGGCCCAGGAAGGACCAGGAGGTCGCCCCTTGGAGGAGGAGACTGAGGGGGCACTCAGCAACACGAAGAGCCCACACAGAAGCAGGCAGCACCAGCAGAAGCACCTGAACAGGCATTCAGAAGATCTGAGCACGACGGTAAACTCAGCACAACAAAAGAGGGTCCCACAAAGTCGGAGTCCATCTCAGTGAGTTGGGCAATGCAAGAGAGAGTGCTGGGGACCTGGGCTAGGCTGTGCATGAAGGAAGTCTTGCCAAAGTGCACAGAAGCCCTATCAGTAGCAATTCACACAGTACGCAGGATTACTGTCTGGCGTGGGGAGGCAAGGACTTACCTTCACCAAATTTGGACAGAAGGGCCACTGGACTGTCGGGGACACTTGGATCCAGCTCCTGTGTTCCAGGGACCATGCTCGTCAAGATGAGACGGGACCCAGAGGACCGGTGATGCAGAAGTTTGGTGCCTATATTTTGAGGAGGAGGCATGCAGTCCCTCTACATGAGCCCTAATTATCCCCGATTGAAGCCATCATCTGTGGCCAAATTGCATTAAAATGGGAGGGGTCATGTGACCCCATCTCCATCCCTAAAGACACTGAGGACCCTATTTCCCATGGCCAAATACATTGGAACAAAAGAGGGGGCATGCAGCCTATTTCCCTGATGTGAGAGGACAGTTCTGATTATTCGGTCTGCCCTGATTTTTTAGTGGATCCCCTGGTTTTTGGACTGTGGCCTGTTACTGTGAGGGAGCCTCATAGCTTGGGACACACCCACAGTAAGCTCATGGTAAAATGGAGAGCGCATGTTTACCACCAGTGCTGCCGTATTAAGCAAAGGCTGTGGTGACGCAGCACGGGTAGGAGGCCGAGGGCTGGTTACACATGATCATGTGTGCAGATGCATGTGCACTTGTGTGAGGGCTGTGCAAGGAGGATTCCTTTTGTGTGCAGCCTAAGAACTGCACTTAGGTAGCCTGGCACAGAAGAGACCATGCAGAGTAGGTGGTGACCTGGAGTAGGCCTTATGAGATAGATGTACACATGCGAGGGATAGTCAGTGTGCTTTACTGTTTTCACTATAGTGACACATCATTATGTGCCAATGGGAAAGGCTGGCGTATGGCGCAACTCCTGTTCCCTAGGGCCCACAGAGTCACACCAATGTACACTGTAAACTGTATGAAAAGACTAATGCAGTAGATTACATCCTACGTGTCATCCAGAAATGTCATCTTTCTCTGAATCAGCTCAGGATTAGGGCCAATTACTAATCAGTCCAGCTGCCGAGCAGGACCTTGCATCAATCAGATAGCTGTCATTTCCTGCCAGGAACTGGGCCTGAGAGGCTCTGAAAGGAATGTCAGGGAAGAGGGCCTGAGACTCTCAAAGCACATCTGGCAACTAACTCCTGGATGACACCATTTTGAGCTATCCCATAAGACTGTGCTGGAAGGTTGGGACAGGGTTAGAGACGTTTTATGGCACATCTGGAGAGGCTAGATGTGCAGCCCTGCTGGACACTTCTGCAGCCACTTAAAAGGTGTTGAACAGGGAAGGGCTCTCTCTCTGGGCTGTGCTTCTGTGCAGGACACTTGGACTGGAGTTAGGCACCATGGACAACTGGAAGGAACAGTGTGGGACACATCGCAGGGCCTAGTGAGTTGGCCCTTTACACCACCTGAGGACCAGTTGGGGGGTCAGACTGGGCCCAGGGACAAGGAGAGTGCGCTGCCCAGAAGAAAGGAAGGCACCCAGAGGAAAGGCTGGTGCAGGGAATCAGTGTTACTGGCTCCCTACACATTTTGGAACCTTCTAGGCCAGGAGGACTGACAAAGGTGCTCCTGGTGGCAGGGACTCACCTCTAGGAGGGTAAAGGCACCAAGATCATCAAAATTGGCCCAAAGGGGCCCGAGACATCACTGGGTGAAGGTATGTCACCTTTGACCCCAAGAGAGGACTGGTGGCTCCACTGCCAATACCAATGTCACCCCTAGGGTGAGTCAAGCCCTAGACTGACCCCAATGAAGAATGGAGCTGGGTAGTGCTGTCACACATCCCCAATGAGATGAGGCTGTGTGGAGGCAGCACCATCATGCTCCCTCAAAAGTATGAGGAAAGGGCCCCAGACCACATCCTGGGTCCCCAGGGGGAGAAACCAAGTTGTGGGAATCTGTTGCACCCCCATGATGATAAGGATAGGGGCCCAGACCCCATGCTGGGGCCCCATAAGGAAGCATGAGTAACCGATCACTGCAGCACTCCCCGCAACAATTGTGGGAAGGGGCCCTGGACCCCATCCCGGGGCCCTGCCAAGAAGTAAAGCCGGGGGACACCATTGAAACCCCCAAGAAGATGGCTGCTGGCTGTGGGTGGGGCCAGCAGCCGAAGAGGAAGTTGGGGAGTGCTGTCGCACTCCTAATGAGGAGGGAAGGGGTCCTGGACCCCATCGCGGGGCCCTGCCAAGAAGTAAAGCGGGGGACACCATCCCACCCCCGCAAAGTTTGTTGGAAGGGGATTGTGGCTGAAGAGGAAGCCAGGGAGCACTATTGCACTCCCCATGAAGAGGGACCCAATACCCCATCCCAGGCCGCCGATGGCCAGAGGAGGAGGAGGGGGTGCCAACACACTCCCCTTTGTGGCCCAGCTGCAGCCTACCTACATGTCTACCTGCAGAAACGGGCAGACTCCTACTGAAGGGCCGGCTCCTGCAGCAGCACATGGAGGTGCTGGCCGTGCGGAGAGCCAGGGGGAGCAGCCAGGAGTTGGCTCCCCAAGCTGCCCTCCACCAGAGGACTCACCTTGTGTTACCCCTGGGGCAGAGAAGGAGATCCTGGCAGCAATGTGGCTCTCCCCAGCATAGCGTCAGAGATGCTAATTAGATATGCACACTTTACAAGGAAGCATCTCATAATGCCTTGAGTTACAATGTTTTGGCCACAAAAAGTGCTCATTTTCTGCTTGTGTTGGCCCCAGGAGATGGGGTCACCACCAACAGAAAGGAAATGGGTAGGGGGAGCTGCAGGAGCAGCACAGCCTCCCCTCAACAGAAAGTTTGGTGTCCTCACACTAGGTTAGGTGGGACTTGACAATGATAACCCCCCAATGGTTCCAACCTGTTTTTAACCAAGTCCCAGCTGGAACTTTTCTGTTGGAGCGGTGGAACTGCACCCTCTATGGGCAAAGATCCTGGCTACAGTACCTGTGGCCTTAATGGTGTTAACAACAAGATTGTTATAATGGTGAACACCATCTAGGGGTGAAAGGCTATAATTACAGATGGTTTTACAGTAATTAAATCCCCTAGGGACTATAACTAAAATGGTCAAACAAAAAAACCACGGCACATCCTAGGAAGTTGAAAGGTTCCAATTTATTCCTTTGCAATGTCTTTAGGTGAACAGATGACATCTGGCCCAATCAGACATCCTGGGCCCAGAGTCAGACGGTGATAGCAAAATTCATGTTCAAATGGACAACAGCCGACACGTGTTTTGTCTGGTTAGACATTTTCAAGGCTGTGGACATGTACAAATATAATATATCAAACACTGATGTCACTAGTGTTGAGAAAAATACATTTACTGCCAAAAGAAAGATTCATGAATAGAAGAGAAAGCCCGATTTGTGCCACGAAATAGTGACAAACCATGAAAGATAACGATAAGCCTATCGTTATTATGTCGTATTGTTTAACACCAGAAACAGTGCCCATAAAACCTCAGTGATCCAAAGCGAAGCTATCAAAGAAAAAGGAAAGAATACAAAGAGTTGGGGGGAAAGACAATAAAAACTATAAAAAGAAAGAAGGAAAAAGTGAGAGGGGCGAAAGAAACCGCAGTGCTTGTGTGATGCCAAAGTTTAAGATAAAATCCGTGTAGCAGCATGAGCATGGTGAGATAATAATGATTAATCATGAAAAAGACATGCGAGGTCAGAAACACGTATAGCATGAAAACAAGGATGAGAAAAATATGGTAAAATAAGTACTAGGTGATGCAGAGAGGAGCATACCTAAAGCTAGGAGTTTCACTCGATCTTCCAAAATGCCAGAGAATGCTAATGTCTTCTGAATTGATATAGCGATTGATGAACGAATTGTCTGAGGACCATGGTAAGCCTGTGTAAGAAAGAACGAAGGCTGAGCAGGCAGTGTATAATAACGTGGTAACCCCCTAGTAGTAAAAGTCAATGTAGTCTATCTCGTGAAACAAAAACAAAGGGTAGTGGAATGGTTAAACAGGAGCAGCTTAGCTGTGGAGAAAAAGATCTAAAAGTGATAGAATGGGTGATAATTTGTATGGACCAGCGTAATGACCATAGCGATATGTTTACTTGGAAACGAAGAAAAGACGTAACTCGTCTGCTATAGCTGAGATAAGGCAAAATTTAAATAAGTAAATAGAAAGTAGCGTACACACGTATTTAAATATGTGTAACACGCTACGACAGTCTCAGGCGGCTTAAAAGCCTGCGTGTCCCCGTAAACTTATGAAGCTAGCCCACCGCGCTGCTTGCGTTCATAAGAGCATACCTTCAGTCCTTGATGCGATGCTCGCTGAATCTGTTATCGGCGTCGCATATGGTAACTAAAATGGTAGCAGGTTATGCTAATTGTATTTTTAAAATGTAGAGACACTTTCTAGGGATGAAAGTTGGTATTACATCATGATTATCAACCAAATGATGTCCTTTAGGGACTTTGTCAACTGTACATCAGTTTTGTGTTGAATAACTCAATGTGGATTGGGAGGAACCGTGGCTCACACCCTTTAGGGGTGTGGGTAGACTGCATAGATCATGCTAAGAGTAATCCCAGCAATGCCAACCTGTCCAGTCTGCTTAGACATGTTCCTTGCTGATACTTGTTTGAGTAATGAGTCTGAAAGCCACCAGTGATCAAAGAAGATGTACTTTATTGCCAGTATCAGGTGCTCCCCCTCCCAAGTTACAGTCAACTATTGCATTAGACTAAAAGTGAATGTTCTGCCATGCAGGTTGTTGGTTTATATCTCACCTTGGGAGAGACAAGAATGAACATACAATGTCATCCGAAAGTAATTCCATCAACTTGTAAGTACTTGTAAATTGTTGCATAGTTTTGAGTAGTGTGTGTGTAATAAATGTACTTTTACTTCATCAAAAAAAAGCACAGACTGGACAATCATTTATTGAGTGTTATTCTTGTGTACTAGTGAATGGTGATTACCTATTTTGGCCCTGGGGACCCCATTGCCCAGGCTAAGTCTAAATTATAGTTGGGGCCCTGGTGCCCACCTGCACCACTTACCAACAAACATGTTGGGGGGCCGCTGGGGAAGGCCCAGAACCCCTGCAGCCCCAACTAGCTCCCCACATGGTGCGGGAGCCAGCATTGTTCACCCCCGGAGGGAACAGCAGTTTTCTGCTTGCTTCCTCTGTGCTGGAGCAATATGTATTCTGTTACCCTGTCTGCAGCAGTGTGGGCAGGGAAACAGAACAGAAGTCTTCTCCCATGTGGTGGGAACATGTTTAAATCTCCTGCCGGGTGGGAGCATACTTTCATGTTTGCTTCTGTCTCATGGGAGATTTAAAAATGCTCCTGACAGGTGGGAGCAAAAGTGGTTTTCTGCCTGTGCTGGTGTTGACAGGTAAAATCCTGTGTCACAGGGATGGGCTGCCCTGGACAAAGTCACTGATCCTGGTAGGGTCCATAGATCATTTAAATGCTCAGGGAGTGGAGCCTCGTCCCATTTTCTTAATCGATTTTGGCCTTAGGTAAGGGGTCCCTAGTCAAGGTCAGGGAGTGGGGCTATTTTTACGGAAATCAGCCTTGCGAGATGGGATTTTTGGCCCACAAAAGCTCTGGAGGAAGCTCCTCCCTCCCAATACATATATGATTAAATAAAAATTTACCAATTTAAGCAAGCAAAACTGTTGAATGTCACCAGCTATAGCTATCTCAAGTAACTATAACTCATGCCCTAAAAGTACTATAATTTTATTGAATTTCTAAGATTTTTAAAATTCAAAGTAAGATATTATTACAAATATTAATTATAATGTCACTTTGACCTTTTTTTCAGTGAATTTCAATGTTTTTTAATGTAAAATAAGATGTTCAACACAATGCATGGCGTGGCAGCGGGTGCTGGGCCTGGCTTGCGCACTATGAGACTTTCTTACTGTATATTACCCCCTTCTCTGGGGATGCCTGACCCCCTGCAGTGCACAGTGTTTGGCCCTGTGCCCAAACACCATGGCTGCACATGCCAAGGTATGTATGTATGTCCTTTGAAATGTCATCAGTGATGTCATATAACATGTCATGAGTGATGTAATATGTGAGGTCATAAGCAGTGCAGGGTGGGAGCTGTGCTAACTATGACTTGTGAATTTCTGTGTTTTATTTAGTTCAAAACGTTAATGTCATAACTGACATATTCACCTAGTTATAATGTTACTTCAACTGTTAGGTTTATCAGTGAATTTCTAAGGTTTTTAAACAAAAACAGATCTTTTTATCACACCTAACGGTAACGTTACATTAACCTTTTTTTTTTTTTTTTCAATGAATTCCTGTGGGGACTACCTTGAGATGTCAGCAAAACATGCTGATCTTTTTTATAATTTTGCCCCATGGTGATCCTTCTGGGTCTCTCCTACAGGGCCTATTGGGGTAATGTATCCCTACCCCCCTTATGTTGTTATTTTTTTTAAACTTCAGGACAGGGGGCTAAGGGGCATATTTATACTCTGTTTGCACCAAATTAGTGTAATTTTCTTTTACTCTAATTCGGTGCAACACTAACTCCATATTTATCCTTTGGCGCTAGACCCATCTAGCAGCAAATTTATGGAGTTAAAGTCATTTTTTTGGAGTGGAAACCTATCTTGACTTAATGAGATGCAAGGTAGGCAATCTCGTGCAAAAAATGACTCTATGGCCTTAACGCCATATTTATACTCCTGTGCAAAAATGGTGCACGGGACGGAGGAGAAGTCACAAAATGGTGCAAAGCTTGCTTTGCCTCATTTTTTAATGCCTGGGGCAGGGCAGGTGTTATGGGACCGGTGGGCCGATTTCCATGGTGAAACACCATGCAATAAGCCCACTCTGTGCCCTCCCCAGATCCCAGGGACACCCCCACCCACACCAGAGGGACAGCGAAGGATGCGGGACCCGATCCCAGGTACGTACAGGTATGTACAGGTAAGTATTTTATTTTATTTTTTAAAGTGCCATTGGGGGTCCTGAAATGGGGCCCCCTACATGACACTGGGTGCATTGGCCATGCCCAGGGGACCCTGGTCCCTTGTGCTGGCCATTGGGGTGGTGAGCATGACTCCTGTCTTTTCTAAGACAGGAGTCATGTGGTATGGATGGTTTGCATCAGAAAAATACTCTAGGCAGGTTAGAGTAATTTTTTTACTCTAAGATGCCTAATGTCATTTTTTGGTGCAAAACCCCCTTCTTCCATACCGCCAGCCCCACCCGACTAATGTCATTTTTTAAAACACTAGCCTACCCTTTGCACCGGCTTGCACCATTCCATAAATATGGTGCCCGGCTGGTGCACAGAAATGGTGCAAGCTGGTGCTAAACTTTTTGGTGCAAAACTGCATTAGTGCACTTTTGCCCCAAAAAGTATAAATCAGGGCCTAAGTTCACAAGTCCTGTAATGGCTGCCAGCAACATTGTTCTCATGTTGCTGACAGCATGTTGCTGGCAGCCAATCAGAGTGCTCACTCATGCAGGAGCATGTCTCCCATGGGAGTAAAGTGTCCCAAGGGGAAAAAAAGCAACCTGGGGCAATAAGAAACTACTTTTTTTAAATTGGGCACAAAGGACTCTCACAAGACTCCCTCAAACTCAGCCTCAGCCTTCCAAATATGCAAACATTTTTGGAGCTTGATATCTCCAAATTAATGTACTAACAGATTTACACAAAATCACAAAAAGCACAGTCTGTGAGCCAAGATCTAGCTTCCTGCCAAATTTGGCTTAATTCTGCTTAGCAGTTTTGCTGTAGGCGTCCATGGAATGTGCATGTGGATTTCCATTTTGAGATCCCCCTTTTTAGTCTCAGCCTTCGCTTGACAGATTACCCTGAAACGTTCCATGTTCAAAGTAGGCCAAAGAGAAAACCTTTCTGAAAAAGTTACATTGAGATTTGTTGAACCATGAGAGGGCATATTAGTTAATAATAAATAGTTTAAAATATTTTGCAATACTATTAAACAATAAAATCTTTTTTTTTTTTTTTACAGAACAATACACATTAATAAGTCTCCCTGTACTTTCCCATGGGAGATCTTCTTGTACATGTGCATAGTCATTAGTTCTAACTTTATATTTGTAAAACCTGCTATACGAGATTCGACTCTTCGAGTTGAGGGATTAAAGACATGCAAATATACACCTATGGGTCAATCTACACTCTGAAATGGTGACTACCAACACGTTGTAGAATTACATTTAGGTTTAGCAGTAAATTTATGCATGATTAAATATGCACATGTATATATACCTTTATGTATAAACCCCAGATTATTCT
Source organism: Pleurodeles waltl (assembly GCF_031143425.1). Lineage (NCBI taxonomy): Eukaryota > Metazoa > Chordata > Amphibia > Caudata > Salamandridae > Pleurodeles > Pleurodeles waltl. Next base: position 914,717,694 of record NC_090447.1, on the reverse strand, counting down.
CATTGAACAACAGTCTCGAAGGAAGCATGCAATGGTTCATTTATTAAAGTTTTTGTATAATTCTCTTTCATGTTAAGGGTAAGTCTAATAGTTTGACCATTCTACATTTGTGCGAGACCATCATATTTTTTTCTACAAAACACCAAATCCAGCCTTTTTTGTTTTCTTATTGCGATTTGTGTAGAGGAAATGTAGCCAAGTTGTTACATAAACTCAATAATTCTATTAAAGACTGAAAACAATGGAGGAGTTGCATGTTTTCTCTGAGCAAAATTAACAAAGCAAACGCTGTGTATATATAGAACATTGTCAAGAAATCAAAAGGGAGGAAAAAGTCTGGTGTACGCTCAGAAATATAAGTAAGCGTGATATGAAACACACACTTTTACTTTAGAATTAGCAAACATGGCAATTACGAATTCAATGGAATACTGCAAGGGACAGAGCACACAGCAAATTACACTAATGTATAACGGAACTGCCTATTTGAATCTATCATCAAGTGTACTGCCTGTTTCTTTGGCACTAAAACCTATACTTATAACAGCGTGCATATAACATATCTGAACAATTCTAATCCACTTCTTGTCAAATGACGTGGTTTGGGATGTCAGCAGTAGCATTAGTGAATTCTCTGAAACACTTATTTAAAATCATCATGCTGCTTTTTCAAACTGAAATAATAATGTGAAAGAACATTTGCAGAACGCTTTTGAACACATTTCACATTTTAAGTGTCAAACTCCAAAATTTCTCAACTGATGTTTCACATCTCTTTCCCAAGTTGGAGTGTCTAATTCAGTCGATGAAATCTAAAAATAGAAAAATGCGATTTTTTTAAATTGTATTCCCTGTCTCACACAGGAAAATGTAACCAATCCAAATATCAGTGCTAAAACAGAATTAGGGCCTGATTTAGAAAGGAGTGTGCAACATTGTATCTGTTTGGGAAGTTTCATGACAATGTGGCTTGCTAGTATCTCACAAAAATATTCATAAAAGGTCACACCTTGTGTAAAGAAATGACACTAGATACCACACTGGCATTTTTAGCATGAAGCAGTCTCCCACAAGAGGAAAATATCACAAAATTGTGCCAAGCAAAATTCCTGAATTCCATAAGCACAATTTAAATTTTGTAAAAGTCTAATTTAAAGTTTGGTTCTTATCCAATTTGTGGATAAACTGATAACTTGTCCTTGTCACAAGAGAATCCACAAGCAGATGTACCTCAACTATTTGGGTAAGGTGATGTATATAATGGAGTCAGTGGATTCTTCATCAAAGGAGAATCCTCCGATATTGAATGTAGCACTTTCTCCACAAATCTGAGAAATGTATGGTAACCACTCCTTTCATTGAATCTGTAAACATTAGATGATAATGGAGAAGGAGTAGCATGGACACATTTGTAATTTTTGGTAACCTCCACATCTGCCCCACCAAGTGTGTGATCTTTTGATGGTTGAAATTAATAATATGTCAGTTAGCACAATTTGGGAAGTTCAGTGGGTAGCCTGAGGAGTGTACCAAGTCCCTTTCTTACTCAGAAAGATACCTACTCCGTCACTGGCAAATGAAGCTCAGACCTAGGCCTGCCTGCTTTTTGTTTCACTAGACAGTATCGGGCCAAACCCATGAAAAAGAGAGCTGACAAGCACCAGTTTTAGGGTTAGACAAAACAGTGTCCCCTACTCACAGACTGGCACTGGCTATAACTACTGGGATACAACAGGCTTCCAGAGTCCTTCCTGCTGTCAGACCCAACTGGACCTCTCTGGGTCCCCTCTGTTTACTTCTGCTGCAGTGAGTCCTGACCAAGAAGTGTTGCTCTCAAGGACCTGGACCTTTGGCTGAAGTCTGAGTGTACTTTTCCTCGCTTAACTGAAGATTTCACCGGATCCAATGCTGAGCAGCTCAGAGCAGTGCAGGGCCTTGCACTGCACCATACCACTCCTGATCAGCAGTTGTATCGGATCTGACACAGAGTGGCACAGAAATGCCCATCAAAGTATGGCTCAGCTCTTGATTGCCTGCTTCAGCAGATTAGACACAGAACCCTTCAGCACCAAGGTCAGAAGGTACAACTCCCAGGGGACCAAACCTGGTCCGGTGCCTAGTCTGGGATCCGTCAAGGTCAGCCTGAACTTTTGACTTTGTCCTGATCTGGCACAACAAGGTACCAGCAGTTGTAGCTTTGCGCCTTTTGGTGCTATTTTTGATCTTGAAGTTTAAAAGATTTATACCCCCGGTTCTACTGATTGAATTGCTGTCGGTTTGGTGTTGCTTTATTTATTGAAGTTTACTCTATTTCTCTACATAGGGTTGGGATTTTATTTGTGTTGTGTTATCACTTTATTACGGTTTGAGTGCTGCATAAATACTTTACACATTCCCTCTAAGTTATGCCTGACTGCTTTGATCCAAGCTACCAGAAGGCTAAGCACAGGTTTGATTATTGACATTTGTAGTTCACCCTGAAAAGCATTGTGATCTTTGAAGTGGGTTCCCACTCTCTTCAATAAATTATCCACTTTCTTCTACTGATGTCAAGAAATTGTATCAGAAGGAGGAACAAAGGATTGAAAGGATTGCAATACCAACAAGGAAAGCACACAATTGCCCAAGTCGTACCTTGTAGATTTACAATCTTTTCCATGAATGAGCCCCATAGAATCAGCTTTAGGGCAGTCCCTTGCTCATGATTGGATGACTTTGTTATCTATTTCCTGCTCCTTGATCTATGGTTTTACGCTCACTTCCTATGTTTGTCCCACTCCAGGAGCATTTTGTTCTGATTGGACACACTGAATGCTTCCACTAGGACTATAATTAAGTTTGATTTAAAAGACAACTTTAACAGTTTTGAATTGAAGACTCCAGACTGGTGGCATTTGTCCATTTATCTCTGTGTGTGTGTACAGTTGCATAAAGGTGCCAATCCCACCCAATGTCATTCTGTACTTGATTGTTGGCTTTGTCCAGTGTTACTCAATGTCCCAGCCATCTTGCAATGCTCATTTCCCAACCACCTTTCTGTTACTGTTTTCTTCTATTCTGCTGAGGGTGGTGCTGTATAATGTGCCCCTCCTACTGCTTATGATCCTGGGCAGCACAAGACTTTAAGTAGAACTCATCTGTTGACTCTGAAGGCCTGGAGGTTTTCTACATCATTGGGAACTGTGGGCCATAAGTACAAGATACTGGTTTAAAATACTGTTCACAATTTTCAACCAGTATTTCTGTGACCCCAAAAAGATTTTTAAGAACCAAAATGTGTACTAATAGGTCCGATCTTAAAAGTCTGCATTATAGTGTGTCAGAAACTGACCTTCCTCAGGTATAATATTGATGTAGGTTGCAACTTGTGATCCACTATGACTGGAGTCCATCACAAGCGTTGTGGCCTGCTGGGGCCAGAAAACCAACATGTCTGTGATTCAATTTAAATGAATCAATCTTTTTTCCAATGCAGCTGGTTTTCCTTATATGAAGATGGGCAGAGTTTAAACAAAAATATGTTTTGGAAACATTTTTGAAAAGTAGGCAGTGGCCCCCTGGCCATTAAAATAGGGGAAGGGGTCCCTTGGTTACACCTTATCCTTTGTGAATGAGTTACCACTACCTTTCAGTAGTTAGTATACGATGAATGTTTTGCAAACATAATTTGGTTGAAAAACAATAATACCACTGATATGGAATCAATGTTTGGAAGGGATGCCCTAAACATGCATCTTCCAAATACCAATTCAGTATGGTTTACTCAACCCATTTAATCTGTTTTGAACTCTGAAGTATATATAAATTCCCCTCGGTTACAGTCCCTGCATTTTGGGAAAATGATCCTGACCATTAACAAATAGTAAGAATAGATGACCCAGCCTATTAAATTGCATTATATTATCAAGGCATGCATATGTTTCTGAGATATCAATACATGTTACTGATTTTAATATTTCTTATGTTATGTTTAGAGTCACTTTGGTACACATAGAATATACTATTATCCCCTTTAACATATACTTTTGGAAGACAATTAGCATTTTTGTTTTTTCAATAACTTTGGAAGATTTTTTTTTATTCATTCACTTTCTTATTGGACTAATAATCATAATCCAAATCTGTTCTAAATGCCCCAAAATCTTTAAACAAAAATTTAGTTTTATCATGATTCTATTATTTCAACCACAAAAAGGTTTAAGGGCCTGATTTTAATTATTGGCAGAGCTGGAACTCCATTGCAATTGCCAACATTCTGGTTAGGCAGACCATGGGTTTGACAATGGTGAAGACTGCTCCTCCGCTATGTCATACCCTTCAGATGGTCCAATGAAGTAAGGGCTGTTAGAGGTTTGGCTGTATGTCCACCCACCTAATTTAGATGGGTGAGCTTCCAATTGATTTTCAATTCCTGTCAGGGTCATTAAAAGTGCTCAAACCCTTTCCTCTCCATGGGAAGAAACTTCCTGCTTTGGGATTTTCTTTTGAAAATAAAAAAATACATTTTAAGTTAGACTCCTGCCAGTGCTAGAAATGTCCGTCACTCTGGAGGAGAAATGGGCTGCCCACAAAAATTTAAATTGGGCCCTTAGTTTTGTTGTCTAGCATAATTGGCAGTTATGCAAAGCCTCAAATGTTAGCAACGGATGTGTTTTTTATATTAAAAATAAAATTCCATGTCACAAACATTTAATGGTAATTAACTGAAACAAAACGCAAAATTAGTTAAACTCTTTACCAAGTTTGTCCTCACTTCTTGCACCTGAACACTAAGGCCCCTATGGAGATCTTTCAGCAAAAGATGTCAGAATTTAACATTAGCTTACTGCTGGCAATTAGTTCTTGACATATGCTAGCCTTGTCCAAGATAACTATAAACATTGGTGCATATTTACAAGCCCCTAGCTCCACCAGAGCGTCTCTTTATGTGATGCTCCTGTGGTGCTGTGCACTGTGCCATATTTACAAGGCTGTATTAAGCCACTTTTTGTGGCTTAACACCACCTTGTAAACACAGTCCCTTTACATGCAGCACTTTGTATGGAAGGGGTGTGCAATGGGTCTTGCTGTGGCATTCCCCCACAACGCAGCCATCCTTGCACCTTGAAAGGGTGGCTACGTTGGCACTAGGCAACTAATTTAGCGCCAGCACAGGGAGAAACACAGGGATGCTCTGTATTTTTGTAAATATGGCACATCCCTGCATATCAGAACTGATGCAGAGTGGCGCTGCCAATTTTGGCACAGCGCCGTGCTGCACCAGTTCTTTGTTAATATGCCCCATGGCTTTTTCTACAATTTTCTCAAAAGTCCCACAACACTAAATGACTGCCAGAGTCATAAAAGTATTTTCCCTTAAATTTACAGGAGGTGTGCATCATTCTTATACACCTCTCTTTATGTTTTGGCAATACTTGAAACAGTGTGAATTTTCTGCTACAAACGTCCTGGTTAAGATTGCACTGGAAAAAGTTATTTTTAGGTTAACTGATTTTTTTTTCCTAGTAAATTATAATGTTATCCATCTATTTACTACGAATTTAGAGATGGTTTTGAGATGATTCTCTTTGAATGAAGCATTATACATTATGGTAAAGTAGATTAGCAAGTTCCCTTTATTCCTGAGACAGGTTCATAATGAGGCTTGTATATTCTGTGTCATAAGATGTTCATCTAGGTTCGGAGAAGAGTGTGATCATTTTCATACCCAACATATCGCACAATCTGGCAAGCCAGTGTCATATTGTCAGGACCGATTGTTTACCTGATCATTCTAGAATTGCTTGGACATTCACAATCCGGGTGAGAGCAAATTGCTTCCCTCTTGCTGTTTTATGAAATTGACCACTCTGGAACCAAAGGCCAGTAAGGTCTGTTCCCAGATCTTTCAGGATCTGTACTACAAAAGCCCTTTCTTGCCACTTAACCTCTTCCCAATGTCATTCCAGTTTAGGGTAGTACCAAATATTGCAATTCAGACTGGCCATCGAGGCCCACTGAGGCTCCAGTAGAAGTTAGATCCAGATTTGTTCCCTAGTGTTATTTTGCCAGGGATGCTGTACCAGTATGTCAACTGTTTATACTTTGTTTCCTTATCTTTGCACATTGATCTCAAATGTAAGGTGTATCATATAGTGTCTCCCAATACATTAATGTAATGATTTAACCAAGTTCACTCTCCCGACGTTTCTTGACCTGGGGTCATTTCTTCCGGTGTTAAATTAAATCAATTATCTATTTAGTCCTGATATAATTTTCTTATCATGTTTTCCATCTTTCAGTCATTTTTCAAAATTGGGTACCAGGTGTGAGGCCCCACTTCTGATCAATGAATGAAGCACCCTGTGTCTGACCTGCAGGTTTCTTTCTTTTTCGGGGAGGTGACATTGTCTCTTTAAAATGATTCTTTGTCCCTTCATAATGAGCAAGTAAACAATGACACATCTATTCTCCCTCCACTTTTGCGATCTTTTTTTATTTATGGCCAAGATAACGTGAACATTGAATAAGAAAGATGCAAATGGTGTGGGAAACGGTATGAAAGATAGGAGTCCACCCACATTAGCCTATATGAACAGCAGAATTTAGCAGAACACCCAATATGAAATGATCAGTAAAGTAGGATACTTCAGTTGTGTGTCCTAGTAATGTGACAGAGGGTGTGATATGGTCAGTCATCTTCCTATATAGTATTTTGCTTCCTATTCTCAGGGTGTTCTCCTCCTGTAAGACATTGCTAACACCTGGGGTTGTTTTATGATTAATGGTGGCAAAAGCAAAGATATCATTTGAAAAGACATAATTTTCTGTAATTCCATTATCTTGACAAGTGCTATTCTGCCTAGCAGGAACACGTCTTAAGTAACATTTTTGTAATTCCTTTGACTTTGTAATGTTAACTTCAAAGTGTGGAAACAATCTAGTAAGCCTTCAGCTCCTCCAAGATGGGTGGCAAAGAAAAGAGTGGGTGTGCTAGGGAGACCAAGACGTTGTTCGCAAACATTGTTTAAAACTGTCTTATATCTTTTATATTCCTGTTCTCTTTTGCCAAAGTTTCAAGAACCTGTACGTATAATAGATCCAAAAACAGAGACCATTATCTATTGCCGCTGTCAAGGTGTTAGAAATTAGGTTTCTAGTTGGTAGGGGAATGTACCTTGTTTAAGTAGGGAGCACAATTCTAGTCAGGGTGAGTCAGACACACACCCTAAATTAGATAATATAATATAATACACTGTTCCAAAACTAGCGGGAGGAAAGAAAGAAGGAGACCTGATAGTCAGGAGCAAAAGTCCTCACACACCACATTTGGTGTCATGCTTCATCATCGGACAGCTCCTCGTCAGGCCGGCGCTGCAATGCCTGACGGGCACCCCCCGAAAGGGGGCTCTTTGCCGGAGATCTTTTTGTTAACGATGATGCCGCGGAGCCAAGTATGGGTCCAAGAACGAGGAAGGAAAAACAAGAAGAAAAAGTAAAATTGGCTCAGGACCCTCACTAAATAGTTTATTATTTGCTGTTGGGAAATGGTCAAGATTAAAAAAGTAACAACGGAGTGAAACAGGAGATAATGCTCAGACACTCACACAAAAATCAGGATAGAGGATGACGGTGATTATCGGAAATCCCTCAATATATGGTCAATAGGCGGTCGACATGTTTCGCGTCTCTTATGGTCCAACAGGATCCCCTGACGCTTCTTCAGGACCTACTTAATCATTGGATTTCTCCAATTGAAAACAAAGGCAAAACAAATTTCCAGCTCCTACGATCTAGCGCTCACAGTCAGAACGTCATCAGTCACTTACTGGAGGTAAACCGGACTGGCTTTCCTTTCCTATCAGTCGCCCTAGATACAGGGAGAAAGCTGAGGTTAGCAATTAGCGTAACTACTTCATCTGCACTCGGAGAGTAGTGCGTATGAGTCAAATGTAAAAAATTAGTGACAAATGTGCAACACATAGTGATAAAGTGGATGATAGCAACCCATGCTCGTGATATATAGGAGGACTTACCATCTCCATTAGAAAAAGGGCTTCATGGGATCACGCAGGCCTGTTGCCCGGTTCACAGTGAATCTAGTTATGAGATAAACACAAATAAATAACAGAGGGGACACGGTATCTCTGTTACTCAATCATAAGCCAGACCTATGACAAGGTCACTGGGAATAAGCACAACATAGTTGGAAGTGTAGACTGGATACAGGCAAAATGTAGTATGCATCCACACATACATAATAAGAACCAAAACACAGCAGTATAATTGCAGATATGTCGTCATAGGTTACATGGTGATAGTAATAATCATCACCCTGGTTATTAATATATGTGCATGAGGTCTGTAAAGTGCCCACCATCAGGGAAAAATCTACAATGTACTCAAGTTACATGGGTCAACTAACGAGAGTTAGTGTATACATTTTTTTTTTAATAATAATAATAAACATTAAATGTAGGAGGTAGAGATAGGAGGGACAGGATGTCCTATCTGTGCTGGTTCCCTCCCTACTCATATCAGGAACAACATCACATGCAAGCAGCACTGAGCCCAAATAGTAGGGGGATGTATTTCCCATCATTATATTTCAAGCGGAAAATTAAAGCGAGCCGCTGGAAGCGCAGCGCGCCCCACCCAGGGGCTGACGAACATATAAGAGGACACGCGATCAACGTATCGCGTTCTGACCGACAAACTGCACGGGCCCGAAGCACTTACTTGTGTGATAGCCGGCGTTCAGAACAGCACCTACCCCTGCGGCTGCGTTCCCGGATTTGAATAGAGCCGGGAACTCGGGGTATAAATAAGACGTGTGCAGAGCACGCGTTGTTCAATTACTCAATTAGTTGCCAGGCAACTACTTTGAGCCCGGTAGAAACGGTCGGAGAGCGAGGAGGGACTTAACCCATAAGATCACTATAATCCGAATCACTGCGGTGGCCATCTTAAGCTAATGGGTAGTCACAGGAAAAATGGGTAGATACTCCAGTGTGATTTATGAAAAATGGGTAAAGGACTGTCTACCAACGTAAATAATGTAAACACCGATCATAAACTCCTTGTGTTAGTAAAAGGAGACAAAGTTATAGAGAGAATGGGAATTGAAAAGTTATGGTCAGAGACCATGTCAGTAGTCAATCTTGTAGCAGTCAGAAGAAGACCCAGACTAGGGGTGAGTCATTAAAAAACCAGTAACTGTCTATGTTGAGAGATTGAACCACGGAATGTTGTCATTCAATCCTCGACGGTGGGTGTTAAGTCTGTACACCCAGCGTTGTTCAAGCTCAAAGAGTGGGCGAGTGCCTGTCAGGGCACAGGTCTGTAGTACTACCCACCACATGTCGTCTGGTGTGTGATTAAGTTCAATGAAATGGATACTAAGTTTAGTTGTGGCACGTCCACAGCGGATGTTGCTGCGGTGTTCATTTATTCTTACTTTCACAGGTCGTGTGATCATACCTACATATCGCAGATTACATGGACACGTGATAAGATAAATACAATTGCGAGTATTGCAATTAGTATGTTTCAACAATCGCCATGTTAGTAGGGGTTCTAGTGCAAGGGTGTCTACCCGTTTAGTAAGTGAACATACGTTAGAGTTTCCACAAGGGAAATGGCCCTTAACTGGAGGGAGGTCCCATAGTGACCTTTGACTGGTCGGAGTCATGGTGGGTCTTGGTCGAGTATGTACCAACATGTCTTTAATGTTGGAGGTTCTCTTAAAGGCAAAAACAGGCTTGGGAATATTCTCACCTCCACTACAGAGGACTGACCATCTTTTGTTAATAATTTTTTTGACTTTGTTGGAAAATGGTGTAAATGTAGATACACAGGTAAGTTTAGTTTCCGTGGATTTATGAGTCAACTGTAGTAGTGATTCTCTGTCACTGTATTTTGCTCGTTTGTAGGCTGTATTGATAACTCTGTTCGGATAGTGACGGTCATGTAGTCTAGTCTGTAAATCTGTGGCTTGTGTATTAAATAGCTGCAGATTACTACAGTTCCGTCGGAGGCGTAAAAACTGCCCATACGGTAAATTCTCTCTTAATGCCTTTGGATGGTAGCTGTCATATAATAGCAAACTGTTCCGATCCGTCACTTTATGGAAGGTTCGAGTTTTCAGTTGGCCTTCCTCTATACTAATCAGCAAGTCTAAGAAAGAGATCTCTGTAGTAGAGACAGAAGATGTAAAGTTCAGAAAGGGATCCAGACCGTTTATCCAAGTGGTGAAAGAGTCTACTTCAAATATGGAGCCATGCCATATGACAAGAATGTCGTCTATATACTGACGCCATAGTTTTATGTTGTCAAAAAAAGGGTTGGACTCAGGTAGGATAAAACGTTTCTCAAAATCGTACATATACATGCAGGCTAGGCTCGGGGCGAAGGTACTGCCCATTGAAGTGCCGCGAATCTGGTGGAAGAGTTTGTCCTCAAACTGGAAAAAATTTGTAGTCATGGCTAAACTTGCACAGTGCATGATGAAGTGAACAGGAGTCATTGAATCTAAGCTAGCAGACAAAAGAGATGTCTCAACTACCTTCAGTGTAGCTGCCTGCGGAATATTAGTGTATAAAGCCTCAACATCAAGGGTGATGAGGGCATTCACGTGGACTTTTGAGTTGATGGACTCTATGAGATTCAGGACATCTTTAGTGTCTCTGAGGTAAGTTGTAGACTGTTGTACAAGCGGTCGTAAAAAATGGTCACAAAATATGGATAGTGGTTCAAGAACAGACCCAATCCCTGAAACTATCAGGCGTCCAAGAGGTGGAGATCTACCCTTATGGATCTTTGGGAGGCAGTAAAAGTACGGAATACGAGGATCCTCAGTGTCCAGAAATTCTGCTTCTTTCTGGGATATCCAAGTATTACTGTAGGCTTCCTCTATCATACCTCGGATCTCTGTTTGCAGACTAGCTGTCGGATCCTAATCCATCTGGGCATAGTAAGTGGAATCACCTAAAAGACTAAGACATTCCTGTCTATAGTCCTCAGTGTTCATCACAACAATCGCACCTCCCTTGTCCGCTGGTTTAATAGTGATATTAGTATCAGCTGATAGATCTCGAAGTACCTCATTCTCAACTTTAGGTATATTGATAAATTTATGCTGTGGTCGTATTCTCGTTACGTCGGAGGTGACCGCTTTTTCAAAAGCCAGAACCTCGCAAGGCATCGAGGAGGAGGGAGGCATGAACTTTGAAGGTCATCTGAGACCAGAGTCCGAAGGAGAGTCATCAATGGGTCTATCTTTGAAAAAGAATTGAAGACAAATTTTTCTGAAGAACCGGGAAAGTTCACATTGCAAACGAAAAGGGTTACTATGATTGAGTAACACACCCTAAATTAACCTGTGCTCACTCTCGGGTAGCTTGGCATATAGCAGGTAGGCTTAGCTTAAGAGGCAATGTGTGAAGTGTTTGTACAACACTTAAGACAGTAAACCAGTGAAAATATCACACAAATAGAATGCAATCCAGGTTAAGAAAATGGATCTTAATGTAATGAAGAAAACAAGCCCAAAACTAATTATTAAAGTGTATCTGCAAATATAGTGCCCAGAATCCTAGAGCGCCACCCGTGGCTATCTGGTTGTGCTTGACCGGGGCAAATCTGCGAGTTCTGGCTGACTGTGATGGAGCATGGGTTGGATAGAGGAGCCACGCAGGTCCTACTTCACATAGTACCTTGGGTGGTGATGTAGGCGATGCAGTGGTTCTGATCCACGCAATCATACATGCGTCATCGGAGAACCCCTGATATGAGGGTAATGCATTGTGGTTGAGCTGCGCAGCCAGCGATGCAATATCCTCAAAGCTGCTGAGCTGTGTTGGCATCGAGAGGAGCTGCATAGGTTCTGACCAGTGCAACAGTGATGATGTCTGGATTTTAAGCAGAGACAGCCAGGAAACCCAACTCCATGGAACCAGGACTGGATTTGCACCACTTGGCAGGGCAGGAATGATGCAGGCAGTCTTTGACGTTCCTCAGACTGCAGCACAGGAGGCAAGCCAGCTTCACGTTGGATCCAGGGATGATGTGGGTCCAGTCCTTCTCACCCAGGCAAAGAGGGCAGCAGGTCAGCACAGGCAAGAAAGCAGTCTTTCCAGGTGAGCATTCCAGCAGAGTAGCAATCCTTGTTTAAGCACAGCAGTTCTTCTTTCTGGCAGAGTATTCACAGTTCCAGAGGTGTACTCATTTAGTAGGATGAGACGTCCAGTTCTTATACCCAGTGGTGTCTTTGAAGCATAGGTGACTTCAAAAGAGGGGTTTCAAAGTTCACACAGGTTCTCCCTTTCCTCCCCTGGCTCCAGATACACTATAGGGGGTATGCAGCTCTTTGTGTGGGGGACAGACCCAGCCCTATTAAGGTGAAAGTGTCAGCTCATCTCGCCCATCCTGCCCAGGATGGCCCTTCAGCCTGGTGATGGCCCATCAGGTTGTGAATGGCCCATCAGTCACACATCATTTCCCTTTGTGTGTGATTGTTTAGAGAAAATGCACAAAGCCCAGCTGTCACCCAACCGATATGTGGATTAGAGGCAGGCAGCAGGCACACAAGGCTTAACAGCAGAAAAATGGCAACTTTCTAAAAATTGCATTTTTAAAGGTGTAACTTTACCACTAAGGAAGATGTATTATTTGAAGTCTCCTTAAGACAAGATAACTAGTCAACATGTCAATCAATAAATCAATAACCTCATCAATATTCACAATAGCCAATCAATCAAAGTAATCTGTAACATCAATAAAATTGAAACACACCATGACCTTTCAGTCATGAATAACCACACAGAATTTAGTACGACTTATGACATTTATTCCATATTGATTACAATTCTACTAGCAAGTTTATTAGTTTCAAAACCAAGAAACACATCAACAATGTCATAATAAGGCAACTCGATTAAGATTTCATCAAAGCAAAGATCATAAACATTAGAACATAGCACGACGTCAACATGGGTTAACTTTAGCGGAGTATCATTAGCGCATTATTCAACAAAGCATAGATTCAGTCATTTGTCTGTTTGCATCCGTTTAGTGAACCCTTTAACTAACCCCGAATCAGCATTAGCATGTTGGGCTTCATGCAAAACAATTTAGCAACACAAATTTAGAAAACATCTATCCATGGTCTCTATCAAAAGAAGCAGTTGGTACCTAGAAAGAAAAGGCAAACAGACAGTTACAATTTCATCATCATATAGTTACCCTCCGTAATGAGTCAGCATACAGAGTCAGTCTTCGTCCTCAGGACATCAGTTGGTTTGCCATCAGCCAGGAAACACAGCAAAGTTCAGCAAGACCGGGCAAAAGGGAATACCTCCCTCATAAGGAGGAAGAGTATGAATCGGGCAAGGCAAGGTAAGTGAGGATTGTTTGCAAAGTTCAAACAGAAAAGTCTTTGGGCAGAGTAACAAAGTGGCTGGGCAATAGCAAACTGCACGCAATGGCTTATAATGGCTGATTTCTCCTTGTGTCCAAGAATTTTATATCGATCTTGTTGTACAGTCCCCTAATTTCCAATTGGGCAAGTTTTGGCACACCATCCTCTCTATCCAATGGTTTACTTGTCGTTTCATTACGATTTTCACCCCATAACAGTTCTCACGTAGTTTATTGGCTCCTGTAATTGACGTCTCCAACGGGTAGAATGTCAGGTACAAACTTATAGTTTCTCAGACTCGGTCAGTAGTTCCATTGTCTATACCAGTTTGGGCGACCTCGTACCTGTTGCAAGTTTACACTGTTGCATTCGGCAAGAATGTCTCCTTGAGCAAGTCGAGTCTCATGAGAAAGATTTTATTACAGTTACACTCATCTTATAACTTCTGGAAAAGTACAACTACATGTCCTTCAGCAAGTCAGCACACTGCACGTTAGAAAAACACATTTAATATGAAACTGGGCAGCTAGGCCCCGACTCATGCTAACTAAGGCCTAGTGATTAATTAGCAAAACCTTAACATATAACTCTTAATGCTGATACAAAATCATACATTAGTACATTAATATCTCATTATTAGCCAATTTCATTAATCATCGTATACATTGGTGGCCACTCCCCGTGGGCACATTTCATACACATGCGTTAACGTTTAGATTTTCTATGCGATTTCACTAAGCATTGTATTGCAAGCTTCTCATGTTAATTATTAGATTTCAATCACACTCCATCACTACCAGGACATGTAAAATTAAAGAGCATATGTCCTGCCTTTTACTCAAACAGCACTCTGCCCTATGGGCTACCTAGGGCTTACATTATGGGGGTGCCCTGTGTGTAATAAAAGGGGAGTTTTAAGGCATAGCAAGGGTTCTTAAAGGCCAATTCGACATGGCAGTGAAACTGCATATAAAGGCTCTGCGGTGGCAGGACATAAGACATGTTTAAAGGGCTACTTAATGGGGTGACAGAATCAGTGCTTTAGGCCCACTAGTAGCATTTAATTTACAGGCCCTGGGCAGTTTTAGTGCACTTTACTAGGAATGTCTAAATAGGAACATATAAATTAACTAAACATGCTAATTGTGGATACATCAATGTTACTATGTTTTAGGGGAGTGAGCACATGCACCTTAGCACTGGTTAGCAGTTGTAAAATGTCCAGAGTCCTAAAGCCAACAAAAACAGATCAGCAAAAGTGAGGCAAGGCAGGCAAAAGGTTTTGGGAAAGACCTCCCAAAAGCTGTCAGGTATAACACAAAGGTTATCTGAGATGATGTTATGCATTTATTCTGATGTAAGCTCTGTGTTAATAATAGATCAAGATTACCCACTTGTTTAAGTGTCATACAAAGTCCACTGTCAGCAGCACTTGTGTCATGTACATCCAGTAAACTCTGTTAAGCACCTTTTCAGCATCCAATAAGTCCAGCAAGACATAACAATTCTTTTTTTGAGTGCATGAGTGTCTTGGTGTTTGTACCCATACCTTGAGCTTGGAAATACATCCAACTGAGCTGAGATAAGGAGGGTCCTAGGCACGCTGCCAAGATTCTGGGGAAAATATTTATATCTACATTGAATGAAGATCTTGACTCATAGAACACACAAACCATTGCTCAGTTTAAGGGTATCTACCTCAGCAGCCTCTTGCAGAGTGTTGGTAATTTCACCTATCTCCCCAACATATGTCATAGTATTGGCAGTAAAAGGCTGACAGTGTGGTAATGTTAACGCTGGGTTTTAATGAATTTCTTAATGAATATTCATGTATTCTGGGTAATGAATTTGCATAGGAAGTAAAATAATATAAAGAAAAATAATGCACACATTTGAAAATGTAACCACGTGAGTGGCCGCCAATGTTCACGAAGTGTACTTGTTAACGGTTTATTAATAGGAAATGATGAGCTTATGTTTTATTAATGTAGTAATATTACATATTAAGGGTTATGCATTATGTATTAGCTTTATTAATTATAGGCCTTAACATAGCGGAGGTCTTCGCTTTTTTGCACGGCCTCATGTCAAGCTGCATTTTCTTAGGCATTTAATCAAATGGCTGTTTAGAGAATTAACTTGTGATTTTCCACTCAGCTGACCTAATGTGCTTGTGGCTAAAAGTCTTTCTCAAGAGAACTGCTTGCTAGGAGATGATGTACTAGCTAACGCAACATTGTTTATTGTGATATGTGTAAGACTGACTTTCTAAGGAGAATACAATGAAGACACTGACTGGAGTATAAGCTGCAACAATATTGTTACCTGATGAGCCGGATGATGAGAACAGTACAAAAGGAGCCAATCATTGACATGTGAACCATGTACTAGTAGAAATGTAGATTTGGAGTTTTAGTTTTATTAGACAAAGTGTGAACATGCGATCCCTTGACCAATAGGGACTTGGGAAGTAGTTTTAGGAAATCTAACTTAGCCGGACTGCACAGAGAGGAGAGAGGCCATTCTCCTCATTCTTTTGACAGCTTAGAACCATTTGCCCATTTTCCGTCTTGAGAAGAGACATGCTTAAACTTTACTGCTTAAAAGACTTTGCAGTTTCTGAACTTTGATGCAGAATCTTAATGCCTTGCTGACCAGACTGATGTCCTGAGGACGAAGACCGTCACAGCTTGCTGATCCAAACTGAGGATAGGTATATTGACTATGAAATTGTTTATTATGTCTATTTGCTTTTGTTTCTAGGTACCAACCTCTATTTTGATAGAGCCACAGTTAGATGTTTTTCCAAATTTGTGTTGACTAAATCGTTTTTTGCATTAAGTCCAAACATGCTGTTCTAATCTGGTGTTAGTTAGGAATCTCACTAACGAAGTTCAATACATGGAATAACATTTGATGTCTTTTGTTTGCTGAATTTAAATGTATGTGATATCGTTTGCGCAGTTATTCTTGCTATTACTTTCTACTGTTCTCTTAGAATGTGTAGTAACTTAAGCTTTGATTAAACTGCGTTTCTTTCGTCGCTTCCGTCAGCCAGGGGAGTTTCAGAATGTTTATCAATTGATTTTGACATTAACCTATGTGACATTAGAATTGTTAATATAGGGAAATAAATATTCTAACTTTTACATAAAGGTGTGGTTATTCATGAATGCAAGGACATGGTGTGTGACAATTACTGAATCCGATTGATTACTAATGTTATTGGTTAATTATGCTAATGATTAATGATTGATTATTGATCTGCATGTACAGGGTATATAGTGGGAACATCTTAAGCATAGTGTCCCCTTATAACTTTACTTATTGAGGTAAGACGCACTAACAGTAACTCGTTTTGCAGAAGACAGCAGGATTGCTGTCTGGACCAAATGGACACTATCACTTGACCCTGGTGTTTAATTATGCGTCTAAGCAGATTGACAAATAGAAATCTAGCCTATTAATCAACTGGAGCCAATGGCTGTGTCATGATGGGCCGAGCACCTGTATTTTTTGTGTGCAACATATCTAAAGTTCAAACATGAAACGCGTAACGTCTACGAGTTAATGCAAGAATTTAGACAGAACAAGTTGGAAACGTAAAGAGGCAATTCCTGCTCACTGTTTTCGGTTTGTTCTTTTTAAAGATCATGCCTTAACTGGGATAATTTCTGCGGTATCTGTTTGAAATTTAGGCACCTTGCACTTAAGAATCAGGCATTTGGACCATCCTGGTATCGTCCCACAACTGTAAGGCTCTCATTACGAGTGGTCCGTACTTTTTCTGATCCATGTGCAAACTAGTGTTTGAAAAGGAATCAAAATGACAAGTGAAGTGGTAGTTACCACATACCTCCCATGGGCAACTCATAATGAGGTATCAAACGAAGAATATATTCGACCAGCTTTTCTAATGCATTCTGGCTGCCTTGATCCTTTCAATAGTTAAGCTCGGCTACCAATGAAAGGAAAGGATATATACTACATTTATCAAACAATATGCAAATTCCAAGTTGAACAGTTGTAGGTGTTTTAAATTTTCTGAAATTGAAACGCACACCAACCAGAACAAGAAAGCCTAATCAGCTTCTTCCAAGAGTTATAGCGCAAACCTAGCTAATGGTCTCATGCAGTATTATTTTCTTCTGAGAGTCTCAAAACAAATAGATCAACAGAGCAAAGGTGCAGAAAACATCTCCATGACTTTGTGGCAATGACCGTAAGCTAATGCTGTAAAATCACTAAGTGAAAAAAATAACAACATTAACCTTTAGTTGGGTCGAGAGATAACTTCTGCAGAAAAAAGGCAATTGATAGCATCATGCAAATTACTTCAACCTTGTGTAACTTTACAGGATACTGTGGAAAGTAGATTTGACACGTGACTCTAGTTATTTACTGTGGAAGATAAAGGCAGTTAAGGTGTCAGTGTTTTACGATTTCCATGTAACCTCTTTTATTTAAATGAGTACATAAAAAGGGCATTACTGCCACAATGGAAGGCGGCAGCAATATTACTAATAAGAAAATGAAAATACTTATAAGTTAATATATATGATCTGGCTAAATTGCTCACATTGCAAAATATTTCGCAATTAAGAATGCCTGCATGTAAACGCAATATAATTTAGATTTTATGTTTGCTGCAAAAACATTACTTCAATCATAGCATTTTTCTATTAGTTTTTATATGTGCTTATTATGGCAGAGTAAGTCTCACAAATCAATATAAAGGCCATGCTTTGCTTGCAGTACTTGATACTGGAAATTGCTCTGTGGGAAACATACAGAAGAGAGCCATCTGGTCATGATCTAGCTATTTCAAAAGCGATAAAGTGAGGTCAAAATGAGGATATTGGGGAAGAGTATGTGGTTGCACTTGCAGACTCGGATGAGGAGCAAGTGCTACTTAGATGAGTGCATAGGAAGGTTGAAACATCCGGAATTGTAGATAATAAACCAGACCATTTACCCCAGTGTTTTCAAAGGTCATCACGGGAGCAGATTGTCAGACAGAAAGAGGGAGACAGCAGGACCCTCAGTGATGGACTAACCAGGACAATGACTACTTCCTATGGACGGACTGGAAATGGACGTAGATCGGGTAAGGGGGGTGAGTTTAGCTGAATGATTGTGGGACAGAGTAATAGTGCAGAAGTCTTATGACACATTGTGGGGACATGACAGAGAAGGAGTGTTTATTCGGGCCCTAAATAGGAGATCAATTTTAAAAAGGGAGCAAATCACAGTGGTTGACGCATTGAGAGTTTATTTCACAAGGTCATCAGATGAGCGTTCACCTTCTTCCGACCTCAGTAGACCGCAGTATTGGGACAATGCAGAGCACGGACAGAATTTGTTGGGCATATTAGTACTGAAGAGCATAACGAAATGGGGCAATTAAGTATGTCTTTAATCATCAGAAGATAGCGAAAGGGTAAAGGGATTCAGAAGAAGTAGAGAGCAGCTGGGCATCATCAGCACATCAAGGCTGCAGAGTTTTGGACAGATAAACTCCAGCAGACTAACTTGACGAACTAACTCTAAGTTTCAAAGTCACTCACTAGTTAGAAATATCCATGGTTCCCTTGAGTGGTCCTTCAGGTGGGCTCATTTTTTGTATAAGATTCGGTGTCCAGTGGTTGTCGATGGCACCATCAAGTCTGCAACTATTCCAGATTTTTTCAGCAAAAATGCATTGTCATTTCAATGATTTCACACAATTTAGCCAAACATTACATTTTCTAGTTATTTGTAACTTTAGAATTCTTTCTAACAAAACAGAAAATAAACTAAGCTTTTTCATATAGGAATGTTGAGTTTCCTGTCTTGTTTGACAGCTAGAACGAATATTGTTACACAATTAATACTGAAACATGCTATTCGCCTTCAATACAATAGGACATTTAGCATCATGTCGGCAGCCTAGGGAAAGTATTCAGGTCAGAGGTAACAGAATAGACAAGTAATTTTCCTCTCCTGCTGCAAGAATGAATCTCTCAAGCCCCAGTCAAACTAAGGAAGCCTAAATGCACATTAATACAACTAATACATATAAATCCTATTGGGCACCTTATAATTAAATCATATAAGCAAAGCAAATTAATTTATTGCAAACATTATTTACAGCATTATTAGAACACAATTTAAACGTGCATTTATTTTTCTGCACACATGTAGCTCACATTAATAAAATTCACTTAATTCAATATAAGTACGATTAGTTCATTTTTTGATTTCATATTTCACTTCTAATATGCACCTAGTAAAATACATTGGCATTATCTCATGACAGTTTTTACTCAAATATAAATGCGTAATATCTTCATGATAAACCTAATGTCAAAATACGACTGGCAACATTGTCCACCATAATTTAACCATGCCCACTTTACACTTCTACGTTAATTCCTCTGTTAGACTTTTATATAAAGTCTTGTACGTCACCATGTGCTAACTTCTATGTAACTAATGCATTAGTAAAATGCGATCTCTACCAGTGGGCATATTTGATTGGTCTTCACTCATGTAGGTAATTGCACCGGATTATTCCGTTGTCCTGATGTTCTTCCTTCTATGCTGGATATTTTAATTCCTCACTACCTGTTATATTTAGTTGCACACCTAGCCCCACCATTTAACACCCTCTTTCATTTCTACACTTTGTAACAGAGAGGGAATGGGCAGAAATATCTGATAAATTAGTGGCCCCTCCACTTATCAGAAGGATGTTCAACAAAGCAGTATTCTTTACTCTAGTTTCAGTTGCAAGTATTTAATGATGATTTGAGACAAAATGGAAACAAGTATATTTGTCTTTTATATGGAAAGTATTGACTTACTTCATAATTGCTGAGTTTTAGCCTAGGTGTCTTTAATGCAAGTTTAGTATTCCTGCTATCTTTCATGGTTTTTCACATGGTGGTGTTTGGCAGGATAGTTCCTGCTTTGCAGGGAAGATGGCAAAAACATAATCTGAGAGCATCTGAGTAATGCACAATCGATGCATTATGATTAACGGTTGATTAAGATTATTCCACTATGATACTGGATCTTTCTCACTGCAACTCTCCTCGCCCACAGCAGGGTTTGGTAGAATGTGCTCCTCCTTAGTCATAAATTCAAAATCAAAGTCAAAATTAACTTTCTTATGTTCCTGAAGAGCCCTAGTTAAGGTATATTTACAATGTGTTGTGCTCAAACATTGCTACTTAATAGATTTTTAGTTTACCATACTTTATTTTGGCAAGCCTGGTGCCGCACAGGATGTGTATTACTCAAGAAGCGTTGAGACTGCTGTCACCATCATATAGTGGATAAAAGGATACTTGTATCTTAATTGTCTTGCTGGGTGCTCTTTGGAGTTGAATCCCTTGATCTATCGGCAGACCTCTTTGGAGGGAGCAGGGCGACCTTGGTCAGTGAGGCAACAGGGGCACCATCAGGGGCACCATCAGGGCTGGGATACAAGGGTTGATCATACGTGGTAGCTAGATGCCAGTCTTCGCAGGATGTCATTATCAAGCGAGAGGGGACCTGGTAGCCCATTTGCTAGTTAATCACCACATTCCCCAAAGCTCGTAGTGGGTCTAAAAGAGTCACCCTTGGCACCCAGACCTCAGGTAACATATGTACTAGAGAGAAGACAGAAGAAGGGCTGCCCTACTGTTTCCTCGACCTAGTAAACAAAGGCTGCATCAAAGACTGTAATGCACCTGCTGCATCTGTGAACTAGCAAATTACGGACTGTGCTGTGATGCTCCATTTATTTAAAAGTGTTCCACAAGTGCCATACAGAGAAGACAACTCTGCAAGTCAGTTGCCTGAATTCCTAAAGCAGACAAAAAAGGGCCAAAAAAAAGCAAAGCAGTCTGCACCATTGATAGCCCAGCCTCAAGAAGCCTCACTGCTGCTGGACAGCAAGGGGCAGACTAGAAGACCGAGTCCTGAACCTCAAAAGGAGTACCCAAGTCTGCTGAAACTGGTAAAGCCATCAGTGTGCCGTTAGATTACCCAGCAAAGAAGCAATCACCAACTAAAGGAAACCATGGGATTTGCTGAAACCGAAGACCAGAAGACTAGTTTCAATAATCCTTGTGCTGGACTTCACCTTAACTCTGCTGTATATTGACCTCTGAGGCCAAAGTCACCCCCTCTATCTCAAGGACCAAGGTTTGGCCACAGGAAGGCCTCAACACTGGCTCAGCATCCGCTGCATCTTTGAGCGTCTTCACCATCCTTTATCCCTTGCATCAGGACCATTTCATTGACTTCAATGGTGGTTTGACTATAGGATTCAGATATGGACTGGAAACAGCTGAAGCTGACTGATAATTGTGCCAGTGGACTGTACTGGTCCCTGTGACTGGCTTCCAATAAGAGTGGGCACCCACAAGAGTGTCAATGTAGTTGTTTTCAAGTTGCTTGTTGTGGCTAATCCTAACCTGCAATTTGCTGCATATTGTTTCTTTAAAAATTCTGACCCTGTAACCTCAGGCAGATTTTAGTTTTTAGGACATCTATTTGAAGCTAAAAACACAACCTAATTTTATAAATTGGTGTCAGATTTTCATTATGTTACATTTTCTTCTTATTTTCTGTCCATGTACTTCTTAATGCTTTGAATTTGCTCCTTTGATAAAACTTAATTGCTGTGAGCAACAGCTAAATAGGACTGAGCTAATGGTTTTACAAACAAACGTAATGGACCTGATATGGATTTTGGTCATTATTACAAGGTGAGGTTACAAAACCACACCATATAATTCACATTTCCCCTTAACAATACTGCATAAGTTTGTAGTTTGCGACTCAAGTCCAGTATCTCTACTGGGAAGGGACTTGTTATGCAAGACCAAATGTTCCATTAGTTGTTCTAATTCTGGAATAGATGTCCAGACTAATAGTGATGATGAGGAAGAACAGACACCTGAAACTGAGAAAGAAAATGTTAATGAAGAATACCCGTTGATTGAGTTTTTCCCTATGTTTACTTTGAAAGAATTGCATGCAGATTTACAGGGAACAGTGCAGGAAAACTTGTGGGACCTGACAGGTAAAGAAGTAGGATTAATCAATGGAGTGGAGCCGATTAAGATCACTTTGAAGCCAAATGTAGTGTTTCGGCAGCTTCCACAATATAACATGGCACAAGATGTTCTGATGAAAGTGGTGCAGATAGTTGTAGATTTTCTGAAACAAGGAGTTTTGAAAGAAGTGTTGAACAGGCCACGTAATTCACCGATAATGGGTTTAAAGAAGCCGTGTGGAAAAGTGAATTGTGCAGGACTTCCGAAAGGTGAATGACATGGTGGTCAGGTCAAGTGTTGTCCTGTAGTGCTAAATCCAGCAGTGCTACTGCTTCAGATTCCATGCAATGCAGAGTGGTTCACAGTGGTTGATTTGTCACAAGCTCTCTTTTCTGTGCCTCTTCATGAGGATAGTCAGTTTCTTTTTAGTTTCAAATTCCTAGATAGAGTCTACAGCTGGTGCAGACTTGAAAAAGAATCTGGAGTCATTGGAACTACTGTACCAATCGACTCTAGTGCAGTACATTGATGATTTGCTGATTGCATCAAGGACAAGGGACGAGTGTAAGTGTGACTCGATTGCCCTATTGAATAATTTGGGAAAGTTTGGACATAACGTGTCACCTTTAAAATTGCAGTATTGTCAGAAGTCAGTACAATACTTAGGACACCAGATTGAAAAGGGGTCAAGGAGAATCTCCAGAGAGAGGATTACAATGATCCTGCAGAGAAGTCCTCCGACTTCACAGAGGGATATCAGAATGTTTCTGTGAATGGTAGGTTATTGTCGAGAGTGGATTCCAAAATTTGCTGAGATTGCCAAACCGTTACAGCAGCTGACACATAAGGAAGTTACTGACCCTATTACATTAGATGAGGATCAGATGAAATCATTCACTGAGTTGAGAGAGAGTTTGTGCAGAGCTCCAGCGTTGGGAGTGCCTGATTACACAAAGCCATTCACATTGTTTTGTCATGAACGTGATGCTTGTTCTTTGTCTGATTTGACACAGGTCCATGCGGGTTCTTATCGCCCAGTAGCCTATTTTTCAGCTACCTTGGACCCAGTCGCAGCAGCTTTACCAGGTTGTCTGCATGCTGTTGCCATAGTTGGTCAAAGCCTTTCACGATGTGAGGGAGTAGTGATGGGATACCCTCTGACGGTAAGGGTAACACATTCTGTTGAGATTTTACTGACAAGGACGAAAACACAGTATTTGACTGGTGCAAGACTGACAAGGTATGAAACATGCATATTAGGTGCTCCCAATGCAACATTGAAAAGATGTACAGTGTTGAACCCGGCAACATTACTTCCAAGTAATACTGTTGAAATTGAAAAAGAGGAAGACATCGAGCATGATTGTCTTGAGGTAATTGAACTGTGTACAAAACCAAGGCCTGATATTGTTGTGTAGCCATTTTAAGTATAGCTCCATGCACGTTAGTTTAATACACTAGGCCGCTGTGCACCCTGACCTAGATATATTTTATTCAGCTTCGCACTGTTATTTTTACAATAACCAGTTTTACGGTCTTGTTTTAATTTCTTCTATCAAACTGTTTTGTTTAGTTCAGCACTGTGTTCTCGAACAATGCATTCTTGATCACCCTGTGCTTCAGTCAAGGCTACAGTCTGGTACATTGCCAGTAAACGTGGTAGAAGTTTAGTCTCCAACATTCGTAGAAAATACACATTCTTACGTAGGGACATTTTCTTAGAACATCTGCTGTGTTAGTTATAAAAACACTTTCTAGTCCTAATACACGTCAAGAGGGAGATTACAGCCAGGGAACCACAACTGTATGATGAATGCTCCGCTGCAGATGCTGACGCAGATCACAGGCCTTTGCTCAGGTATGAGGGTTGATGTCCTCCCGGGGGAACCTGAAAGGCAGGATTAGAGCTTAACATGCTGTGCTCGAAATATGATTTATATAGGGAATAATCTATTGGCTCTAGTGGCACTATGATAGCATTATTCTTATGCTTCACTCTCATCATCACTATTTTAATATTGTTGTGTTGTGTAGTTCTGGTTATTGCAGCTCATGCTTTGCTATCCAAAATGCAGTCGTTTTATTAAACCAATCTTTAAAATGTATACTGCCTTTATTGTCATTTATAAATGAGACCGCACTGTGTATGAGAGAACCGGTTGGGACTTAAGTGACCACGACTTCCCTGAGAAGTACCAATATGTCATGCGCTCGGCTGCCCAATCGTCTCTACCTCTTGGGAGAGATGACGCACTGCTAGTTAGCCGGAGCAAAGCCCGGATTTGGAGCGACAAGTGTCATCCACTGTGGGTCAGACTCAGTCTCTCATACTGTGGACGATCTTGCTGCTCAAAATCCAGTAGTCTCATTAGAATAATGAGAGCCTACACGACGATATCAGAGATACTCAATTGAAAGAAAATGATCAAATTATTTTTGTTGATGGCTCATGTCTCAGAGATGGTACAGGGACATTGAGAGCAGGATATGCTGTGTGCACAATCACAGGTACATTAGAAGCTTCTTGGCTTTGAGGTGTATATTCTGCACAAGTGGCGAAATTGGTAGCTCTTACTAGGGCATGCCATGTTTCTGCGAGATTGAGAGTCACAATTTATACTGACAGTCAATATGGATTTGGAATTGTTCTTGATTTTGGTCAATTGTGGTAGCAAAGAGGTTTTCTGACCTCTACTGGTACACCAGTAAGAAATGGCGACATGATAAAGGAGTTTCTTTATGCAATACAGTTACCTGAAGAAATTGCCGTGATAAAATGTAGTGCACATCAAAAGGCCCAAGATTACATCTCACGGGGAACTAGATATGCGGATCAAGTCGAAAGATTTTGCACAGTGAACTGTATATTGTTGACAAGTGGGAATTGATGACAGAAGAAGACAATACATGTACAAGTTTTGCATTAAAAGTGATCGATACTCTGGAAGAATTGAAAACATTGCAAAGTAATGTTGACAAGGAGGAGAAACGTCTCTGGGTTAGATTAAAATGTGTTCAACGACCTGATGAGATTTCGGTTTCTGAGGAGGGTCAGATGGTCCTCCCCAATAGTTTATTGTCACAAATGGCCCACTATTATCATGGCCAGGCTCACATTGGAATGGATGCCATGATTAGATTGTTTAAAATTGACTGGTTTAACCCTAAATTCAGGCAGGCAGCAGAGGCAGTATGTCATCGCTGTATAGTTTGTCAGCAACTAAACGTGGGAAAAGGGACAATGGTAAATCTGAGCCACATTGGAAAAGCAGGAGTTCCATTCAGCAGAATGCAGCTGGATTTCATTGAAATGTCTGCATGTGGAGGTTTGAAGTACGTGTTGGTGATCGTGTGTGTCTTTAGTCACTGGATTCAAGCATACCCTACAAGAAGGAATGACAGCCTCACAGTAGCGAAGCTGTTGCTTAGGGAGTTAATACCATGTTTCGGGTTTCTGATCTCTTTAGAATCAGATAGGGGAACTCACTTCAATAACAAGGTGATTAAACTCTTGTGCAGCACTAAACATCGAGCCAAAGTTGCATTGTAGCTATCGCCCTGAAGCATCAGGACTAGTGGAACACATGAATGGTACCTTGAAATCAAGAATTGCAAACATGCGTGCAGCTACAAATCTGAAATGGCCAGATGCATTACCTTTGGTGTTGATGTCGATGAGAAACACACCTGACAGAAAGACAGGGTTGTCGCCTCATGAGATCCTCATGGGGAGAGCAATGAGATTACCAGTAGTTCTAGCCAATGCACTTGTAAACATTAAGGATGATATGGTGTTGGACTACTGCAAGGGTCTGGCTGATGTGGTTCTCTTTTTCTCTCAGCAGGTGCAGGCCACCACCCTGCCACGACCCAAGTCACAATCTGAGAGCCGGAGACTGGGTCGTTGTCAGAAAGCATGTTCACAAGACTTGTTTGAAGCCCCGTTGGAGGGGTCCTTACCAGTTGGTGTTAACAACTACGACAGCTGTGAAGTATGCAGGACTTCCGAATTGGATTCACGCAAACCATACAAAGAGTGTTGTATGTCCTCCAGATCATGAAGAAGCATTGTTGAGAGCACCAACAACAGGGAAACAAGTTGCCGCACCTGAACCAGAAAAGGAGCCATAAAAGCCTGAAAGTGAATTAGAGCTTGTGGAAGATGACTGTATTACCCCTGTAAGAGACAAGAGTAAAGAATTACAGGAGGGTGTGCGAGAGCCTTTCTCGAAGGATATAGCAGGAGAGCCCAGCTTAGCAGAGGTTCTCCCAGAAACAGATGGTGCTGAAAAGCAGACAGAACAAGTGCCAGACCAAGAGGGGGAAAGAGTTGAGACGGATCAAAGTCAAAGTGATCTGACTCCTCTGGAACCCACTGCAGGTCCTTCAAGAGAAAACACCATAGAGAAAGAGAAAGAGAAGAGTCCAATCTTGAGAAAAATATTGAACAAGAAAGGGAGATAACTGGCCTGAATCGCAGATTGGGAAGAAGAAGGAACTGGTCATAATTGAAACAATAGAAGAAGAAGTGGACACTACAAGAAAGGAAGCATTAAGTGAAGGAGAATTCAGTGGTGACCGAATGTTGAAAAGAAAGAGAATAGCAAGTCGACGTTATGCGGGTCCTGAATGGGCATATGCAACAACCAATGAATGGCAAAACAAGTTTATGTCTTTTTGTTTTGATAGAGAAGTTCCGAGTCAGTATTTTGATGCAACCTGTAGGTGATCGAGAAAGCTGAATTGTTGAGCTAATCTGAAAAACATAAGAAGAGACTGTTTGAAAATAAAACTGAAAGAGACATTGATAACCTGATTTGACAATTGAAAACCGGATGTGACAAGCTGCAAATCAATTTTGACGAAGGAAAAGGGGTTTCTGGATGTGAAATTGAACAGTGAGAAAATACATTTTCCTTCATTTTTTACTGCACTTTTTCTAAGAATGACTTCTGCTATTAGGCGCTGTAGATACATGAGTATTGGATTGGCAGTTATGTGTGGAATAATAATGTTTATAATAATGATTGTGGGAATGTCTGTTCATAATATGAAAAGAGCTTCTATTACTTCTGCTCCTGAAACTACTGCACTAACAGCTTTAGAGGAGTTTAAGTTAGATGAGATGTACTTGCATGACTATACTAATGCTGAAGGAGAGCTTTCTTCTAATGTTTTCTATCGCTTGTTGAGTGAATATGTTGGAACGAAGGATGCGAGGAATTGTTTTGCATGTACGAAAATTCCTTCATCAGTAGAAGAAGGGGTTACGTACCATAGTCTTCCATTAACTTATGGCATAAGCTGTAGGTTGCTACTAACAAGATTCTATAACCAAGAGTACATACAGTATTTTTATTCAAATTACGATGCAGTGTTTTTATTAGTTCCTATATTTAGATATCTGAGTAAAATAGCTAAAGAACATGATATAGTATTAGTTAGAGGATTCTTTGAACCAACACTAACTTTTGGAACCGCATATGTGCACAAAAACAACTTTACATGCTTGCTTACACCTTTAGAAACAAGCTTTATTGGGCATACTGATGATAGGAGAAAGGTACTGGAAGAGAAATTAGAAAAGGGGCTCGAGAAGAGAATTTACAAGAATGATTATGCTTATTCTCCTATTAAAACGCAGGGGAAATTAGTATTAGATGCATTATACATGGGAAAGCTTTGTATATATCGGCCAAAATCATGTACTGGCACTTTATTTGTGGGAACGAGTGAAAGTAGGCATGTGTTTTTGTTTCAGAGTAAATGGACTTTTATGCTGAATGGTCATGACCCTGCGATTCCTGGAATCTACAATATTTGCGGACTTAATGCTTATTACCATCTTCCTAGAGGATGGTATGGGACATGCTATTTGGGGATAGGTTTCCCTAAAATATACCAGATAGATGATTTCAAGAAGTTTCCAAAATTGACTGAATTACATCATAAGCGACAGAGGAGGGAAACCTCTTTTGGAATTGTGGGAGATATCTTTGGTGCAGTGATTCCTTCAGTGGGAGTCATTTTAAATTCAATCAAGATATGAAAGTTGTCTACTATTGTGGATAACATGCTGACAAATTTTACAGGGGCAATACTCCTGTTAGATACTGAATTAGCCGCGGATAGAGCTATGACGCTTGAAAACAGGCTTGCTTTAGACATTCTTTTAGCGAAGGGTGGCGGAGTCTGCAGGATGATTAATGCTAGGCATTGTTTTTCATATATTCCAAACAACGATAGGGAGATAAGAGACTTAGGGCTAGATGTATCATGAAATGGCCTTGCGAATTTTTAAGAAATCGCTATTTCCGAGTTGCAATAGTCCATGTATCATAATTGCGAATCGGAATTAGCGATTTCTAAAAAATCGCAATTTGTGGTTTGCGAGGCCCAAGCAAATTGCGATTCGGTAATTGAAAATCGCAAATTGCAAGAACGCACACCTGGAGGAGCCTGATGACATCACAAGCAGGAAGTAAGTCATCCCAGGCAGTTTGCAGGTGCCACACCCAAACCAGCACTCAGAGAGAGTCAGCCCAGCCACACTGAGCAAGTCTCTGAAAAAGGCAGCAGAGCAGAACAAACATGGACACCTCTGCCCAGGGAAAGGAGAAGGGAGAAAGGAAGCACGTGAGCAAGAGCTGGAGGTGCTCACAGAGGAGGTGGTCAGGAGCCATGACCGGTTGTTCGGCAAAAGCTCACTCCAGGTGCCTGAGAGTGAGAAATCAGACTCTGGGCAGATATCCAGACAAAGATCTGCTCTGTTGGAGTGGCACAGTGCTCTGTTGAAGAAATCAAGAAGAGGTGGTATGACCTGCGGTCCCGTGCCAAGGAGAGGGTGACAAGACGACTGCAGGAGGTGGACCACCCACAGAGACACCCTCCACCCCGATAGAAGACCTAGTGGAGTCCACACTCCTCCCGGAAGCAGTCAGTGGGGTCACTGACATTGACACATCCGGCACACCAAGTACAAGTAAAGGTAAGTGCAATATTGAAATGTAACCCCATATGTGTATGCACAAAAGCCCCGTAGGAATTAGCAGGTAATGTAAAACATTGTGAGAAGTAGTCCATTCCACATCTTAGAAGCTGCACAACAATGCCTTATGGGAGTGGTAGTCCACAACCCAGAGCTGAAAGTAGCACATACAATGTAATAGGCAGAGTGACACACAGAAGAACACAGCACCCACAACATAGTGATGAGAAGTAACTGTACCTTTATTACCATTGTGTGACCTTTATTGTAACATACATAACTGACATGCTGCATATTGTCATTGCAGGTGGCCCAGGCCCAGCAGCCACAGCATGTGCCAGTGCAGGGGAGACAGACACCCATCCTGCTTCAGACTCCAATACGAGTGAGTCACAGAACATTGCGCCACTCTAATGCAGGCCTAGGGCACTGCCACTGCCAGAACTGAGTCAGGACTCTGATGAGCAGCAGGAAGACTCACAAACACCGTCCCCAACTGGCAGATGCACTCGGATGCAGTAGCCCGGTTTGCAGCAGAGCACAGCACCCCGCAGGATGCCTACATATGCAGGTGCACAGGCTTTTGAGGCAGGTGAGGGAACATCGTTATTTGGTGGCCTGGAATCGGTTATGTTACAGCAGCAGCGCCTGCAAAATAAAAAAAATCACGGCATTACAACGGCAGATGCAGCAACATAATGCAAACATGTGGGGCCTGCATCGCCAGCTGGAGTGCCTCAATGCCAACATTGAACAGCTGCATGAGGGACAGGTCCAGGCATCGCAGGATACGAGGGAGCTTACTACTTCTGTGAGGGAACTGTGTCAGAAGCTGCGCCATGACAGGGTAAGCCATCGCAGGCAGGAGCGACACTTCATGAGCATGTTTGGAGGTTTTTGTTGCTCTGTGACTAGGCTGGCTAATTCTACTTCCCTAATATCACGTCGTGCTGTGGCTGCACAGGTTGAGGCAGCACACAGCAGCAGGGATGTGGCCCAAGGACTCGTACAGATCACTAATGTGATAGACAATATAATGGGTAACCGGTCAGCCACACCTAGTGAACTTGGACTGTGGGACACGGAGGACACCTCGAGCCTCAGCAGCCTAGCTGAGCCCGCAATGGACACCAGACGTCGCAGTGCCAGGCACAGCACTGCCACAGAGGCAGACACTGGAGGTGCCAGTGAGGCAACTGCACACTCGAGTGGCGTGCGTGGCCGAAAGAAGTGAGTGTAGTGGCCACAGGGGACTGTATATATTTCTGGCATGAGGACACTATGAAGGAATAGTGCTTTACTGTTAACTGCTTTTTTTTTGTCCACAATTACTTTTGTTGGTACTCGTGGAACTTATATTACCTGACATTAAGGTAATATATTTACTCACTACAGGTACATTTGTCAGTGGTTTCGTGTTTTCATACTTACATCTGAAATGGTTGTATGTGATGTCAGCACGCCTTTGCCTTCCCTCTGCTGCACTGGTCCTGTCTGCTGGCTGTAGGGGTGGTATGGGATCATCATCCTCATCTGATTCAGAATCAGATATTTCCACAGGTATGCCCCTAGTGGTTGCTATATTGTGCAAGATTCCACAAGTAGCCACTATTCTACATGTTGTCTCTGGGCTGTACTGTAGTGCACCTCCACTTTTGTGGAGGCACCGGAAGCGACTCTTCAGCAGGCCAAAGGTGCGCTCCACCACGTTGCGGGTCACCCTGTGTGCTGCATTGTATCTCTGTTCAGCAAGTGTATATGGATTTAGGTAGGGCGTCATCATGTAGGTGCGCACTGTGTAGGCACTGTCTCCTGGAAGTGACAGAGGGTGTAATGAGTAACTGAGCCATCTGATGTCACAATGCCATCAATGCACCAGTGTACAGAGGGACAATACCTAGTAGATATCCTTCACCAAACTCCACAGCTAGCAGTCTTGTGTGAATGCCGCTGTGGCGAAAGATGTATGAGTCATGGGTGCTCCCTGGGTCCCTGGCCACGAGATCAGTTATGATGTATGAGGCATTGTATATCACCTGTATATTCATAGAATGTTGGTATTTACGGTTGCGGTACATATACTCTGTGGCTGATGGTGGACAGATTGCAACATGTGTCCCATCTATGGCACCTAGGACGCGGGGAACTGTGCTATCTGGTAGAAATCAATTTTTGTCTGCTGTTTTTCCTGTGGGGTGTGGGGGAATTGGATGTACTGGTATATTCTGCTCAGCATGGCGTTAATAAATGCATTGAAAAATCTAGAGAGGGTACTCTGTGAGACCCCTCCAGCTGCTGCTATGACCCCTCGATAGCTCCCTGAGGCAAGTAGGTGGAGGGAGCATAAAACCTGCACATGGGTGGGTATGCTATGAGTCCTATGTGTTCTGCGCTGCAGTATGGGTTGTAGCTCAGCTATCAGATCGAGTATCATGGCAGAGCTCAACCTATAGCTCTCAAATATTTCCTCCTCTGTCTGGTCAAAAAGTGTAATGCGCACTCTGAAAATGCGCTCCTGTCTCCTCCTCGCTCTCCTCAAAACTGCCAAGATCCTCATCCTCCTCGCCATGACGTAGAGTGCAGCCATTGTGGGCCTCTTTATATAGGTTGCACCTGGATACCACCTGATTCTGTTGTTGGGCTCATACTCTTGAGAGTCTGATGCGTTGCTGATCTGTTGATGACCTGAAGACGAAGGGGGTGATTCCGACCCCGGCGGGCGCCGCCCGCCGGGCGGAAACCGCCCAAACACCGCCCCGCGGTCAAATGACCGCGGGGAGCATTCTAACATTCCCGCTGGGCCAGCGTGCGATCTTCAAAAGATCGCCCGCTGGCCCAGCGGGAAAGCCCCAGCAAAGATGAAGCGGAGCCGGCAGATTTGCTGGGGTGCGACGGGTGCAGTTGCACCCGTCACGATTTTCAGTGTCTGCCAAGCAGACACTGAAAATCTTAATGGGGCCCTGTTAGGGGGCCCCTGCAGTGCCCATGCCAGTGGCATGGGCACTGCAGGGGCCCCCAGGGGCCCCACGACACCTGTTCCCGCCAGCCTCTTAGGAACAGGCTGGCGGGAAGGGGGTCGGAATCCCCATGGCGGCGCTGCATGCAGCGCCGCCATGGAGGATTCCCTGGGGAAGGGGAAAACCGGCGGGAAACCGCCGGTTCCCCTTTTCTGACCGCAGCTTTAACGCCGCAGTCAGAATTGCCCCGGAAGCACTGCCAGCCTGTTGGCGGTGCTTCCTCTGCCCTCTGCCCTGGCGGTTAGAAACCGCCAGGGTCAGAATGAGGGCCGAAGTCTGACTTTGTTGCTGATCCATTCTATGGATAGGTAGCTATAACAATGTGACTGATTAACTTTGTGCCTTTTCTTCTAGGTACCAACTGCACTGATTCATAGTTTTCCTTCTAGCTAGATGTTTTTCAAATTCATATTTTTCTAAATTGTTTTTGCATGAATTCCCACATGCCAATGCTAATCTGGGTTAGGTAAGGGTCCTTTGGGTGATGTTGACAGTGACAAATGTTTGACGGACTGATTGCTGAACTCTGCTATTAATGCCGTTGTATTAATCTTTATTGGCTTATGCTGGAGCATTCAAGCATATGTTTTCTCACGTTCTGATTAGATTATGTTATTGGTGGTCATTAATAAACTAATCCTGTGTGGATTGAATAAAGTTTGACCTAACCTGATGACTTAGTATTATAACTAATAGGGAAATAAAATTTATAAAATGCATAACTGATTTGTGATTATTCATGAAATGTTGTTATATATTGTCTCATGTTTAATGATTCTCTTAGTGGTTGTTGATTGATTACATTGATAATTGATGTTCATTAATTACTACATAGCTAGCATACTCCATGTGATCCAAAAGGTTCATCGGCCTATAGGCGTCCCCTTGTAAGTTTATTTACTAAGGACCAGGCGTGCTAGCAGGGGCACCAGTATGCCAATTCTTTTGTGAGAAATACTGGGTTAGCAGTATGCTATGACAAAAGTTAGAGGAGAGAAAGCATAATCACTGGGGTCCTGGCTAGCCGGATCCCAGTTAACACTGTCAAAGACACTGAATTCAGGCAGAAAATTGGGGTAACCATGCCAAAAAGAGGGCACTTTCCTACACAACCCCCCCAAATGAGGGACAATAAGGCTAACCTTGCCCAGATGAGTCTTTATTGTCTAAGTGGAAATATCTGGAGAATCCATCTGGATTGGAGTGGTTGCTCTGAGGTCTATGTTCTACTGTAAACTCCATCCCCTGTAGGGAAATGGACCCCCTCAGCAATTTAGGGTCTTCTCCTTTCATTTGTTTGTGGTCTGTTTGAACAATGAAGTGAGTACCAAAGAGGAACGGTCTCATCTTCTTCAAGGCCCAGACCACAGCAAAGGCCTACCTCTCAATGGCTGACCAACGCTTTTCTTAAGGGGTCAACCTTCTGCTGATAAAAGCTACAGGTTGATCCTGGCCCTCTGGGATTAGTTGTGATAGTACTGCCACAACCCCTACCTCCGAAGCATCAGTTTGGCCTATAACCTTCTTGGAGTAGTTTGGCTTTTTGTGACAGGTGTGGAGCACATAGCCTGCTTTAGCTCCTCAAAAGCTTTCTAACAGCTATCTGTCCACAATGCCTTTTTAGGCATTTGCTTTCAGGTGAGGTAATTAAGAGGGGCAACCATGGAGCCATAGTTCTTAATTTACCTCCTGTAATTCCCAGTGAGACCAAGAAAGGCTCTCTGAACTGGTGTAGACTGGATTATGCAAGAAGGAACCCATCTGTGCCCTTCAAAGCATTTCCGGGGGGTTGGGGAGGCTACACTTCCCCAGCCTATAACACCTGTTTCTAAAGCAAGAGGGTGTAACACCCCCTCCCAAAGGAAATCCTTTGTTGCACCTTCCTGAGCTCGAGCTGCTCAAGCAACAGCAGGGCTGAAACCTGTCTGAGAGGTGGCAGCAGCTGGGGCTGCCTGAAAAACCTCGGAAGGCTGTAATGGCAATACTGGGGTCCTCTAAGGAGCCCCCAGAGTGCATGGAATCATACAACCAATGCTTGCAAAAGCATTGGGGTATGATTCCAACATGTTTGATACCAAACATGCCTATATTCAGAGTTACCATTATGCAGCTGGACATGGGTAGTGAACTATGTCCAGTACACGCATAAAGTGGTGTCCCCGCACTCACAAAGTCTGGGGAAATGGTACTGGATGTCGTGGGGGAACCTCTGCTAGTGCAGGGATGCCCTCACACACAGGTACTCTGCACTCTGCCCTCAAGGCTGACGGGCCTGCAATAGGGGTGACTCATAAGTGACCTGGTGCAGTGTAAACAGCAGTGAAAGGGTACATGCACCTTTTCACACAGGCTGCAATGGCAGTCCTGCAGAAGCCTTTGCATAGGCTCCCTATGGGTGGCAAAAGAAATGCTGCAGCCCATAGGGATCCCATGGAACCTCAATGCTCTGGGTACCTAGGTACCATATACTATGGACGTATAAGGGGGAACCAGTGTGCCAGTTTTGGGTGAAATACTAGGTTACCAGTATGCAGTGACAAAATTTAGAGGAGAGAGAGCATAATCACTGGTGTCTTCGTTAGCAGGATCCCCCTGAACACAGTCAAACACACTGACATCAGGCAGAAAATGGGGGTAACCATGCTGAATAGTGGGTACTTTCCTACAGTTGTTCTTTGTGTGTGAGTATGTATGTGCATAGATGGTGTGGCCACCTCACTTCATCTTATAATGACAATTTCCATGCCTCCGCTTTCAACCTTCTAAACATTGCTATTTGGCGCGTTGCACTTGCTGGTTCAATTGAAGCAACCCTAGACAGCAACACTCTGAATTAATTTGGTTATCGTATGTATGGCCAGGGCAGTATCCTTGATGACGGTGAAGTCAAGAACAGTGCCTGAAATGAAATGGAGTGATATTAAACATCCATGTCCTATACAACTGTCAAACATATTCGTTGTCAATGTGTATGTATTCGCCTAGCCCTGAAAGTCCAATAAATTCATACACCCCTTACATGAAAGACACTGAACAAGTTAAGACATCCAAACATATTACATTGCTTTGCCTGTTAACAAAAAATATTCCATTTTATTTGCTAACCTATAACTTATGAACAAAATTCCGAACCTGATAAAAAAAACAGAGCGTTTAGAATGAAGTCCATTTAACCCCTTTGCAGCCATAGGCTTAATGGTTACGTCCTTAGCTGAAGCGCTGAGGTGCCAAGGATGTAACTGATACCTCCTAGGACTTTCTCAAGGAGGGAGCGCTCCCCCCATCAGCCTCACCTCGGTGCCCCCAGTGAGGGATAGAAGGGGAATCACTTCCCCTTCCACCCCACCCTCCCCTGAGTGGCATCTGATGACATCAGGGCGCAGTCGTTCCCTGACCTCATCAGAGGCCTGCCCTCCACGCTGGAAGCTCAGCTTCCAGCGCCGATCGGAGGAGAAATGCTTTTGCAATTCCCCTCCGATCAAGTGGAGGGGCCGAGAGAGGCATCAAAGGAAAGAAAAAGGCCTTTCCTTTCCTTAGATGTCTTTCTCAGCATTTCTGCTGCCCGATTGGGATGCGATCGGGCAGCAGAAGTGCCCACTAGGCAGCAGGAAGGTTTTTCTTTATGTAATATACGCATAAGAGGAGCGGCCCCTTGGGCAAGGGCCGCTCCCCAGGGGGGGCAAATAATTATTAAGCCATTTCTGCCCCCACGGGGGCAGATTGGACTATTATAATTAGGCCAATCTGCCCCCAGGGAGGGCAAAAACCGCTAGACACCAGGGATTTTTTTTTATATTATTGAATGAGGGGAGCGGCCCCTTGGGCAAGGGCCGCTCCTCATGGGGGCAAAATATATTTAGGCCAATCTGCCCTGAGAGGGGGCAGAAACCCCTAGACACCAGGGATATATATATATATATATTTTTTTTGTTTACCTAATTTTTTTTATATATGAGGAGCGACCCTGAGTCATTTCTATTCCTATTTTTATTAGGCTGATCTGCCCCGGGGGGAGACAGAAACCACTTAGGCATCAGGGATTGGTGTGTGTCTTTGTGTGTGTTTTGTTTGGGGGGCAGCCCCCTGGGCAAGGGTTGCGCCACATGTGGGCACATTGGCCTATTTTTGGAAGGCCCATCTGCCCTCAAGGGGGGCAGAAAACCCACCAGAGACAAGGGAAGATTTTTTTTTTTAAATAGAGGGTGGGAGTATGGCTATACCCCCACCCCAAATAAATGGGACCAAAGTTGTTCTTCCCACCAGTTTGCAAATGGGGCAATTACCCCCGATCCAAACCCTGGAGGGACCAGAATGTCTACTAGATGCCAGGGAATTAAAAAATAAAAAATAGTGTGGTGGTGGTGGCTACCATCCAGTATGAGCATGGTTATGCCCCCACCCCAACTGAAGGGGGTAACAGTCTTTCAGCTCTCCCCCGCACACTAAAACATCTTATCCCATGGCAAGCAAGAGGACATTTGATTATTTTGGTTTTACATTTGGGCCATGAGAGTTTGGCTAACTCTCAAAATCATCCCACTTGGAATGGTGAGGGCTACGCTTTTCTGGACTTTGGGACGCTGCCATGTAGAAAAATCCCCAAGACTCAGACACATCTGAAAACTACACATCTGGCTGAGTCCAGGGTGGTGTGCTTCACATGCACCCAAACCATTTTCTTACCCACAATACCCTGCAAACCTCCAACTTTGCTGGAAATCACACATTTTTCCACATTTTTGTGATGGAATCCACAAAATTCCTACCACCCAGCATTGTCTCATCTATACTGATAACAATTCTGCCTCACTTGTCAGCCTAAAATGTTTTTACTTCAAACTTCCCTTTTGGACCTGCTTTGGTTCCCCCTCAATTTCAACATGTTTTTGGCTCTTCCCTGTCACAGGCACTTGGCCCACCTATACAAGTGAGGTATCATTTTTACCGGGAGACTGAGGGGAACATTGGGTGGTAGCAAATTTGTCCCAGTTCTGTGATCGCACACAAAAATGTGGGAAAAATGTGATTTGTTAGCTAAATTTGAGGTTTGCTGAGGATTCTGGGTAAGAAAACACTGGGGGATCCATGCAAGTCACACCTCTTTGGACTCCCTCGGGTGTCTAGTTTTCAGAAATGTTGGGATTTGGGAGGTTTCCCTGTATGGCTGCTGAGCCTAGGACCAAAAACTTAGGTGCCCCTCGCAAAACAGGAAGTTTTGTATTTGATAACTTTGATGTGTCCAGATAGTATTTTGGGGCATTTCCTTTCGCGGGCACTAGGCCTACTCACACAAATGAGGTACCATTTTTATCGGGAGACTTCGGGGAACGCTGGGTGGAAGGACATTTGTGGCTCCTCTCATATTCCAGAACTTTCTGTCACCGAAATGTCAGGAAAAAGTGGTTTTTTTTGGCCAAACTCCGAGGTTTGCAAAGGATTCTGGGTAACAGAACCTGGTGAGAACCCAAAAAGTCACCCCATCTTTGATTCCCATAGGTGTCTAGTTTTAAAAAATGCACAGGTTTGGTAGGTTTCCTTGGGTGTCGGCTGAACTAGAGGCCAAAATCCATAGCTAGGCACTTTCCAAAATACAGCTCTGTTTTCTTTAGGAAAATGTGATGTGTCCATGTTGTGTTTTAGGGCATTTCCTGTCGCAGGCGCTAGGCCTAACCACACAAGTGAGGTACCATTTTTATCGGGAGACTTGGGAGAATGATAAGTGGAAGAAAATTGGTGGCTCCTTTCAGATTCCAGAACTTTCTGACACCAAAATGAGAGGAAAAAGTGTTTTTTTAGCCAAATTTTGAGGTTTGCAAAGGGTTCTGGGTAACAGAACCTGATAAGAGCCCCGCAAGTCACCCCATCCTGGATTCCCCGATGTGTCTAGTTTTAAAAAATGCACAGGTTTTGTAGGTTTCCCTAGGTGCCGGCTGACCTATAGGCCATAATCTACAGCAAGGGACTTTGCAAAAAACACGTCAGATTTCAATGTAAAAATGTTATATGTCCATATTGTGTTTCCTGTTGCGAGCATTAGGCCTAACCACGCAAGTGAGGTACCATTTTTATTGGGACACTTGGGGGAACACAGAATAGCAAAACAAGTGTTATTGCCTCTTGTCTTTCTCTAAATGTTTTCCTTCTAAATGTGAGACAGTGTAAAAAAGATGTCTATTTGAGAAATGCCCTGCAATTCACATGCTAGTATGGGCACCCCGGAATTCAGAGATGTGCATATAACCGCTGCTTCTCAACACCTTATTTTGTGCCTATTTTGGAAATACAAAGGTTTTCTTGATTCCTAATTTTCACTCTTTATATTTCAGCAAATGAATTGCTGTATACCCGGTATAGAATGAAAACCCATTGCAAGGTGCAGCTCATTTATTGGCTCTGGGTACCTAGGGTTCTTGATGAACCTAAAAGCCCTATATATTCCCACAACCAGAAGAGTCCAGCAGACGTAACGGTATATTGCTTTCAAAAATCTGACATAGCAGGAAAAAGTTACAGAGTAAAACATGGAGAAAAATTTCTGTTTTTTTCACCTCAATTTCAATATTTTTTATTTCAGCTGTTATTTTCTGTGGGAAAACCTTGTAGGATCTACACAAATTACCCCTTGCTGAATTCATAATTTTGTCTACTTTTCAGAAATGTTTAGCTTCCTGGGATCCAGCATTGGATTCATACCCATTTCTGTCACTAACTGGAAGGAGGCTAGTAAAAATGGGGTATGTCCCAGTAAAATGCCAAAATTGTGTTCTGATTCAAGTCTGCCTGTTCCTGAAAGCTGGGAAGATGGTGAATTTAGCACCACAAACTCTTTGTTGATACGGAGAAAAACCACAAGCCTTCTTCTGCAGTCCTTCATCCCATTTTTTTTTTAAACAAAATTGTTTCTGTATTTTGGCTAATTTTTTGGTCGCCTTCAGGGGAACCCACAAAGTCTGGGTACCTCTAGAATCCCTAGGATGTTGGGAAAAGAGGACACAAATTTGGCATGGGTAGCTTATGTGGACAAAAATTTATGAGGGCCTAAGTGCAAACTGCCCCAAACAGCCAAAAAAGGCTTGGCACCTGAGGGTGAAATGGCCTGGAAGCGAAGGGGTTAATATGTGAAGTTGAAAAACAGAAACATTTTCATACAATGGCATTTGTTTACAATTTGTACTTGTTTAAAGGAAGAAGTCTTGTTTTCATGTTGAACAGCAGGTGCATCGGAGTTCACAGAATGGGACTGTGCATTGTCAGAACAGTCATGGCAATTTCCTGAGGTCGTATTATTAGCGAAGCTACTTGAATGAGCAGTGAATCGAAATCAGAAGCAGTTTTCCAAGACTCATTATTACACTAATGCTTTTGAAAAAAAATACAAAAATATGTTTAAAGGACTGCAGTCCTGCTCATAAAATTTGTTCTGTAGAACGCTGTTTTCCAGCCACAATGTCAGTTTGGATTGTTTCCAACGTGCATCCAATTTTCATCAATTTACCAAATGGATTCAGTGATATTTTTTGTCACTGATAAATAAATTGAAAAGGACCAAGAACTGGATTTCTGCCAATGCCGCCAAACCACAAAGAATTAAATTATTTTCTTTATATGTTTGTGCAATGATATGAAAACAGAGCAAAAAGACTTCTACTGAAGCTACATTTAAATTCCAGTTCTGTTCGACTTTCGGTGATCCTCTACAGTGTATTTGGAAG
This sequence comes from Pleurodeles waltl, assembly GCF_031143425.1. Classification (NCBI taxonomy): domain Eukaryota; kingdom Metazoa; phylum Chordata; class Amphibia; order Caudata; family Salamandridae; genus Pleurodeles; species Pleurodeles waltl. The sequence continues at coordinate 914,677,549 of NC_090447.1, read as the reverse complement.
TAATATTTGAAGATGTGAGATTTTAAAACGTCTAATTACATTTTTTTTTACAATTCGTTGGTGAGCTATAGAGCCATGTATTGTAATTGCTGAACCTATTTCTATGTTCACTCCTGCACACCCAAGTGGATCATATCACTGTGCATCTGTAAAAGGCAATGTTTCCATTATATTTCTGGGGAGTACTTATAAGAGCACAGAGCCGGCTTAACGCTGGTGGTGCCGGGTGCAACAGTCGTTTTTGAAACCCCCTCCTCTGATCCTCTTCTTCATGTATTCCCTCACTACAACCCTCCAACAGTTCCCCTCTCTCCATAGTCCTTCACCCATGCATTACATTTGTTTTATAAAGCTATTTAAACCAGTGTAAGGTTTCGAAGCTATCCAGAGACGTGGGTGACCCAGTCTATAAGAAAAGTTGCGTAAAACAATGAGGATAACAAGGTGCAGGAAACACGTCATCCATACTGTTAGGCAGTAACTACTAAGAGTGTTTGGTTTGGAGAAGCACAAACTCATGATTTAAACATACCACAGTGGCTGGGTTAGGCTTTACTGATAAGAATTGATGTCTCCATTTGGCTTCCTCACAGTGCTGTAAGTAAATCTCCTGCTCACTCCCTCCACCCTATCACGCTTGTCCCGATTTTGCGTTCGTATGCGTCCCCCCATCACTTTAGGTGATTGGACACAGTGACCACAGCGACTCCCATGCGGTGGGGAGCATGGCTGTCCACGTCGGTGGACTTATGGATGTTCTGTAGTATAGATCTTACTGTTTTGTCCACTCTGGGGTTTATCTGGGGGGATGTATATATGAAGTCATTCCAAGCATTAGCAGCCGAATTCCAACTTCATTCCTTCCAGTTCTTTTGTTACCTCCAACTAAGGCAAGTCTTTGAAGGTCACAAGGCGCAGTTACGAGTCAAACCTGAGTAAAATCTGTTAGAATGAAAATTAATAACAGATGCTTTGGAACAGTGAGGTATCTTGCAACTATACAGTTCACTAGTCACCCATACCCCTGACCCCCAGACGAGCCTGAGGACGAGGTAAGAGGCCAATGTGGGCACTCTTGATGACAAGGAGTGGATGGAGGCTAAGATGACTCACAGACAATTGTCTGTCTCCATGTGCATTCGCCTGATAAAATTTAAATACTTCCATCATGTTATTACTCTCCTGCTCAGCTGTGGCGCATGGCGAGAGTCTGGGGTCCTAAGTGTACCAGGTGAGGCTTGGTCCCAGGCTCCTTCTATCACATGATCTGGGAATGCCCAGTGGCGCAGCCACACTAGGGAAATAAATACATTTGTTGGGAAGGTGACAGGAAGGCAATTAAATCTGGTACCACAAGATAACACTATTAGGCATTATGGATACCCTGGGGTAACTCGAGCCTCTCGCTATAGCTATGGCCAATGTGGTGGCTAAAAGCGATCAGGCTTGGCACTAAGGGGGGAGCAGACACTTCTACTGTGTGAGTGGATCAGGGGAATAAACCATTGTGCAACAATGGAAAATTCGGTATACAAGGCCAGATGAGTACCCCAAACGTATGACAAGGTAAGGACCTCATGGACTCACTTCGCAGGGAACCTGCCTTGATGGCACCTATAACGTACTGGTGAGGCATGATCATAGTTGTGATGGGATCACTAATTCTGTAAGCAACACTGAATGGTTGGTGCAGACGTCCGAACATTTGAATATATTGTCTTTCGGGTCACTTGAGTTCCTGTATGATTTGTGCTTGTATCTAAAACCCAATAAAATGTGCTATAAAAAAGATTGTTTCTACTTAAACTAACCCTCTTAGCAACATTAGGATAATGATAGACTTGGCAAAAAACATAAAGTTCTAACCTATCCTATGCAGATGGCATGCAGCTCTTTGATGACAGCTGATAGAGCGGTCCGTACTAATAATTTTACCTGTGTTCGGACGCTCTTTAGGCCGATGAATCTTTTGACTAAGTGGGACTCTCTGTACTCTATATCGATCAACTTCCTTAAATCAATAATTAATAACGAACATAAGCAATACCTTGATCAACATAACACTTGACAATTAATCCAGAATACATTTCGGCGAACCCTGACCTTTCAGTCAGGAATAACCACACCAGTTTATTCAAAGTTAGTGAATTTTATTTCCCTACATTAACAAAGCTAGCACAATATAGATGTGTCTCAACACCAAATGATAAACTTATATGGACATTAATAGCTGTCCATAACGGCGAAACAGGTGCAATCTATGTAGCATTTGAATCACAAGGCATTCGATAATAGCAATGCAAAACACTAATACGATAATCTGTAACAAACTAATTGCATACATTTAGTCAGCATAACAAGATCTCAAATTGCATCGTGCGACATGTGGAATCCTCGTCTAACCTCAAATTAGCATCGCATGTGGGACTTCATGCAAAAAAACAATTTAGCAACATTAATTTAGAAAACTCCTAACTAGGGCTCTTATCAAAATCAGCAGTTGGTTACCTAAAGGAAACACAATGCAATTTTATAATTTCCTTTCATATTTACCAATTACGATCAGCAATCAAGGAAGTCTTCGTCTCACAGGTACCGTTTCTCGATCAGCATGGGACGGGGCAAAAGGGGCAGGGGTGGACGGGGCAATTGCCTCACGGCGGCAAGGTAAAACTACTACTTCATGCAAGGGTTCAAAGTTAAAGTCTCTAGGGCAAGAATCATTAAAGTCTCTTTCTCTCGATTAGAGAAAGCATCAAAGTCTCTTTCAAAATGGCGTTGCAGCAAAGTGGGCCATAATAGCTACGGAATGACGCGATGTCGGGCAATAGCTGGTAATGGCTGATAATAGCTACTTTCCTCTCGTGCACCTGGGTTTTATAGACAACAGTTCAAATCCAGTAGGGTCTTCCATTGGAGGGTTCATAGGTTAGCTTCAAATTGTCCAATCAAAAACGACAGTTCTCAAGCTTTTACTTAAGCATACATTATCCTTGGAGATGGGTACGCAAGTTGCAACATTTTATACCAATTAACTCACTTTCAGAGCTTCCATTGTCCGCACCTGCAGATCGACCTTGGAGTAAAGAGAAAATATGCCAGGCTGGCACGAAACCTTAAGATAAGCATGTGAACGGTCTCAGTGGAAAAGTACAGCTTCAAGCAAAAGTACACGTTTAATAGCTCATTGGAAAAATACGAGCATCTAAACCGTGAGACCAGGCCACTAGGCCGAAGCCTGCACTAATGTAATGCTAAGCTAAAACATTTCAAACAAGCAAATCATAGCACACGTTTACGATTATGTCAGATTAGTGCAATTCTAATACACCACGTTATATAAAGCACGCTTATAAATGTTGGCAAACTATTCTGAGGGCACATTTTGTCCCCGTACAATCTTTATTAGTTCGGTTAAAGTCACACATGATTATTTCACACTACGTTTACGTGTTAATAAATGTAAAACCTTCATTTTCTGCTTCATCAATCCCTCCTCTGATGACTACTTGTCATCACACCAAATCATGCCCACAAATTTTATTCCATTAAAATTCTGTCAGTTCTCTTTTCCTTTTAGTTCCCCTAGTTTGCGCTTTGTATTCTTCTGCCATTCTTTTCATAATTTTCTCTTCTTTTCTTCTCTTAATTCTTTCCATAATCATTATTATTCCCCTTTTTATTCCCCAAATTCCAAATATGCAAATTATCACTATTAAAATTCCCTCTATTATTTTTAACAATATTCCATTCCAAATTCCCCCAATCCAATGTCCCACTGAAACAATACCTTTTCCAACCTTCTCCCACACTCCTGGTTCTTTCAATTCCTTCAAATCTGCACTCTCTTTTGTTAGATTAGCAAGCATAGTTTTAATTTTCACACTATTGTCAGGAATATATGTACAACAGTGTCGTGCACCAAGCATTTTGCAAACGCCACCATCCTTTGCTAAAAGAATGTCTAAAGCAAGCCTATTTTGAAGAGTCATAGCTCTTTCCGCTGCAAGTTCAGCATCTATCAGGATTATAGCACCTGAAAACTTCGTCAACATGTTATCCACTATAGTAGACAACTTTCTTATTTTGATGGAATTCAACACGACTCCCAACGAAGGAATCATGGCTCCAAATATATCTCCTACCACAGCAGCTGCGGTCTCTCTTTTCTGGATACGATGGGATCCAGATGTCTTTTGAATCATCGATAGGTCATCCAGTTGATAAACCTTTGGGAACACTATACCCAAATAATATCTCCCCCACCATCCCTTTGGAAGACGATAATAGGCATTATACCCACAAATGTAATGTACACCTGGAATGACAGGGTCAAGTCCGTCCATCATGAATGTCCATTTGGCCTTAAAGATAAACGTATGTTTACACTCACTCGCTCCTACAAAAATGTTGTCATAATAAGATTCACCTCGATATATACAAAATTTCCCTACATGCCAAGCATCTAAAGCTATTTTCCCTTGTGTCTTTATTGCAGCAAAATCATAATTATCTACTGAAGTCCTCTTATGTAGCTCCTTTTCTAATTTCGCATTCATTTGTGCCCTTCTATCATCTGTGCGATCTAAAAAGCTTATTTCTATTGCAGAGAGCGAGCAGGTAAGGTTTTCCCTATGAGCGTGAGCCGTTTCAAAAGGTCGCATTGGCTCGGAAAATTCCCTCATTATTTTAGCATCCCAATCTTTAGCAATCTGGCTTAGCTGTGCTATTATAGGAACATATGCAAAGGTAACATCATAATTTGAGTAAAAATACTGTATGTTAGTTTGACCATAAAATCTAGACATTACTATACTACATGTAATCCCGTATGTAAGAGGCATGTGGTGATATGTCACCCCTTCCTTCACTGATGTCGGTATCTGTGTACACACATAACAATCTTTTGCATCCATAGTCTCAACATATTCTGTTAGCAAGCAATAGAAAACGTTATACGAAAGCTCTTTCTTATCGTGCAAGAGTCTCTCATCCAATGCTAGTCTTTTCAATGCGGTTAGTTCGGTGACAGTAACAGGAGCAAGAGTAGAAGCATCAATTCTCTCATTCTCAGTCTTACCATGTATTCCAAGCACAATTGCCATTATTATTAGTACACATGCAATTATCAAGCCTATACACACATATTTACAATATTTCTTTCTATTGTTTTGCCTCATGATCTGTATAGAATCAGAGAGCTAGAAGCACTTGTAAATGAAACTATTTAGCAATTCAGTTACAAAGCTGAACGAGCACAATGTTCACACCGTCTTCTTCAGGAGGCCAGTCACTTATCGGTTAGCAGCATTTGTCTCAATTCGGCAATAACTCAGTCTTTATCAGTTCAGCAAGTCTCATCCGGTTTAGCAATGTCTCAGCTGGTTGTTTGTTTCACGTTATATTGTAGCAAGCAATATCATTTATTACCCTTTCAATCGACAGAGTCCATAAAACTTTTCTTTTCTATTGGTATCTCTTCTTCTTCTTCGTTCTCGATGCTTAGAGATACAAACTCGTCAGTCCAATCGTCATTGACTACATATGCCCATTCAGGACCGGAATATCTCCTGTTTGGTATCCTTTTCCTTTTCAATTTTGCTTCTCTTTTTGATTCTGCTTCGCTGGTACTTTCCTCTTTTGTCAAGTCTTTTTCTTCACTTGAGGATTGTTCCACAACAGTCACTTCCTTTCTTTTCTCTTTCACTTTTGGCCTTTCTCCGTCGTTCAAACTTTCTTTAGTCCTTTCTTTTATTGGTGATATACTTAGTCTCCTCTTTGCACCGTGTCCATTTGATGGACCTGCGATCTTTTCTGAGGAAGCTTGAACCTTTTCGTTCTGTTCTGCCTTGTCCCCTCCTTCTGGGGAATCAATCACGTTCTCTTTTTCTTTTTCTATACTGTCTGCTTCTGGGAAAACCCTCCTCTGATCAGGCTCTCCTGATTTTTCACCTTTTTCGAGCCCTTCGTCACCGTTACTTTCGTCAGGCTCTTTATCACTTTCAGCTGCTTCAGGTTCTTTGTCACCTTCAGCTGCTTCAGGCTCTTTGCTACCCTCAGCTGCTTCAGGCTCTTTGCTACCCTCAGCTGCTTCAGGTTCTTTGTCACCTTCAGCTGCTTCGTCGCTGTCTGAACTTTCTCCTTGGTCTCCCCCAAGCGAATTGGTCTCTTCGTCTTCAGAGAATATCTCCCTCTCTCCCGTTTCTGCCTGTTCGCTTTCAGTTCGGTTTTGCTCTGTCTCAGCACTCAGCACTGTTTTGTCAGGCACTGGCAGTTTTAGCGCTTCAACTTCCTCATCTGTGGGACACAACACCTTCTTTGTGTGACTGGCGTGAATCCAGTTGGGAACCCCCGCACACTTCACAGCGGTAGTTGTCGTCAGGATCACTTGGAAAGGGCCTTTCCAACGGGGTTCCAGACACGACTTTCTCACGTGCTTCTTTACCACGACCCAGTCACCTGCTTTCAGTGCGTGTCCTGGACCTTGGATCGGTGGCAAGGTGGTCGCTTCCACCTGGTGAGAGAAAGAGCGAACCACGTCAGCCAGACCCTTGCAGTAGTCTAACACCATATCATCTGTAATATTCAAAAGCGCGTTTGCGGGAACTGCAGGAAGTCTCATAGCCCTGCCCATGAGAATTTCGTGCGGAGACAATCCAGTCTTTCTATCAGTGGTGTTTCTCATTGACATTAGCACTAAGGGCAATGCGTCAGGCCATTTCAAATTTGTCGATGCACATATTTTCGCCATTCTTGATTTCAGTGTACCATTCATTTGCTCCACCAGTCCTGAGGCTTCAGGGCGATAGCTACAATGTAGTTTTTGCTCAATGTTCAGCGCTTCGCAAAGTAACTTTATCACCTCGTTATTGAAGTGACTTCCCCTATCTGATTCTAAAGAGATCGGGAATCCGAAACGTGGTATTAACTCTCTCAACAATAGCTTTGCAACTGTAAGGCTGTCATTTCTACGTGTGAGGTATGCCTCAATCCAATGACTAAAAATGCACACAATCACCAACACATACTTCAGACCTCCATGCACAGGCATCTCAATGAAGTCCATCTGCATACGACTAAAAGGCCTGCTTGCCCTACCAATGTGGCTCGCGTTCACAACTGTTCCCTTTCCTGGGTTCATCTGCTGGCAAGTGACACATCGATGGCAAACTGCTTCTGGGGTTAAACCAATCAGTTTTGAACAATCTTATCATGGCATCTCTCCCTAGGTGAGCCTGCCCATGATAGAACCGCGCAAGCTGTGATAAGAGACTGTTTGGCAAAACAAATTTTCCCTCATTTGAAACCCATAACTCGTCTGGTCTCTTTATACCTTGTGATTTAATCCAGGAATCTCTTTCATCCTCCCTGACATTATTTTGTAATGCTTTTAATTCATCTATTGTATCTACGACCTTCAAGGCAAATGCTTCAGCTGGTTCTAGTTCTGGCTCACTTATTGAATTCCATTCGTCCCTGAGTAATATACAGTTCAAGGCACAAAATCTCGCGACTTGATCCGCATATGCATTTCCCAGAGAAACATAGTCCTGTCCTTTCGTGTGAGCACTGCACTTTACCACTGCAACTTCGGCTGGCACTTGAATGGCGTGTAACAATTCCCTTATCCTCTCCCCGTTCTTCACTGGGGATCCTGAAGAAGTCAGGAAACCTCTCTGTGACCATAGTTGTCCAAAGTCATGCACAATCCCAAACCCGTATTGACTATCAGTGTAAATGGTGACTTTCATCAATGCAGACAGTTGACATGCTCTGGTAAGGACTACAAGTTCTGCTACTTGTGCAGAATAGACTCCTTGAAGCCATCCCGCTTCCAAGACCCCTGTTACAGTACATACAGCATATCCTGCTTTCAAAATCCCCATCCCGTCTCTTAGACATGAACCATCAACAAAAAGAATTTGGTCATTTTCATCAAGCTTAGTATCCTTAATGTCCGGTCGAGGTTTTGTGCAAAATTCAGTCACCTGAAGGCAGTCATGCTCGACGTCTTCAGCGTTCTCAATTTCGGCATTTTCTCCAGGGAGCAAGGTTGCTGGATTCAACGTAGTGCACCTTTTCAGCTGCACATTCGGTGAGCCCAGAATTATCGTTTCATACCTTGTGAGTCTAGCTCCAGTCATGTGCTGCGTTCGGGAGCGGGTCAAAAGTATCTCAACTGAGTGAGGGACCATGACTGTTACTGGGTGTCCCATCACTATTCCTTCACTCTGAGTGAGGCTGATACCAACTGCTGCTACGGCGCGCAAACACCCTGGGAGTGCTGCTGCGACCGGATCCAAAGTAGCTGAAAAATACGCTACTGGTCTGTTTACGCCACCATGGGCTTGAGTCAAGACAGACAGGGAACATGCATCACGTTCATGACAAAACAATGTGAAAGGCTTTGTGTAGTCAGGCATACCTAAAGCTGGAGCCCTGCACATGCATTCTTTCAGTTCAACAAAAGCATCCATCTCATCTCCTTTCAGCTCAATTTGATCCAAGGCATCCTTCTGGGTCAATTTCAGTAAAGGCTTTGCTAGAGTCGAGAAGTTGGGAATCCACTGGCGACAATAACCCACCATTCCCAAAAACTTCCTCACCTCCCTCCTTGTCTTTGGTGGACTCATTTGAAGTACGCTTGTTATTCTTTCCTTCATTATTCTCCGTGACCCTCTCTCTATCTGGTGATCCAAGTATTTCACTTTCTTCTGACAGAACTGCAATTTGGAAGGAGACACTTTATGTCCATTCCTTCCACAAATGATTCAACAGAGCAATGGTGTCGGCTGTGCAGCCACTTTCTGTCTTTGATGCAACCAGTAAGTCATCAATGTACTGTACTAGGGTTGACTCGAATGGCAATTCTAATGCTTCCAAATCTTTCTTTAGAATCTGATTGAAGATTGACGGTGACTCAGAAAACCCTTGAGGAATTCGACACCAACTGTACACTCTGTCTAGGAATTTGAAACAAAAGAGAAATTGGCTGTCCTCATGAAGAGGCACCGAGAAGAATGCTTGTGACAAATCGATGACTGAGAACCACTCAGCATCGCAAGGGACCTGGAACATTATCACAGCTGGATTCAGTACTACTGGGCAGCATTTGACTATGATGTCATTTATTTTCCTCAAGTCCTGCACGAGTCGGACCTTTCCACTCGGCTTTATTAGTCCCATTATTGGTGAATTACATGGACTGCTTAACACTTCTTTCAGTTCTCCCTGTTTTACAAATTCGTCAATAAGTTGGGCAACTTTCATGAGGGTGTCTTGTGCCATGTGGTATTGTGGGGTCTGGGGAAAGATTGCATTGGGCTTTACAGTCACTTTCACTGGTTCCACTCCTTTCATCAATCCCACCTCTTTCCCTGTCATGTCCCACACTTCCTTTCCGACTGTCTCCCGTAATTCGGCTGGAATATCTTCTTCAGTTATCATCGGGAAAAGACAAATCAGAGGATACTCTTCATCTACAGTTTCCATCTCATCCCCCTCTACACTGTCCTCTTCTTCCCCATCACTGCTCGTCTGTATTGTCATTCCTTCGTTCGAACACATGATCGAACAACCCAATTTGCACAATAGGTCTCTCCCTAATAGTGCTATCGGGCTTGAGTCACATACCACAAACTGATGTACCCCTTGATAGTTAGCGATGCTGACTGGTACCGGATCTGTTATTGGGTTCGTCAGATGTCTGTTCGCTACTCCCACCACTTGAACTGTCCTCCCTGAGAGTGGCAAATTTGGTACTTCACTGCTCTTAACAGTTGAACGTGTGGCTCCCGTGTCAACCAAGAACGAGACACGATGACCCATTACTCTTCCCTCTACGTACGGACCCTTTTGATCAACTTCCAAGGATGCTGCAAGCACACAATCTCCTTCTTCTTCTGAGCTTTCACTCTCCCATACATTGTTTATTCCACTCTCACTGTGTAGTGGGAACTGTTGCACGGTGCCATTTGTACTCATTACCTGACCCGAGACCTGTGGAGGAACCATCACTTGCTGCTGACTCATTGGTGCCAAGGGTATTTGCATTTGCTGATTAGGTACCATGGGTAACTGCTGTTGCATTGGCTGCATTTGCGTCATCTGCATACGAGGCATCTGCATCTGCTGCGGCTGCATAGGTTGCAATCCCTGCAATTGATTTATGGTCTGAAAATTTGGGTTTGGACCTCTCATTTTCGGTCCCCTCATTGTCTGAAATGCATTGACATCATTGTTTTGCTGACCAACACCTACACCTGCACCTGCACCTTCCTGCACCACCATCGGGCACTCGCGTTTCCAATGACCTACGATTCCGCACGCGTGACACGGCATCACCTTCTTCATTGCCTGCACACCCGTCACAACAGTGTTCAAATCCGGACCATTATTCGCAAAACCTCCTCTGCCTCTGCCTCTGGCCTGTGGCTGAAACGCCGTGTTTCCCTGTAACTGCGGCTGCGGTTGCGGTATCTGCTGTTGGAACCCTTGCAACCCTTGCAGACCTTGCAAACCTGTCTGAGCTGCCTTAAGCTGCATCATCATCACCTTCTCTTTCAACTTTTTCTGTTTCACTTCAATTTCGTCGCTACAGTATTTCGCATAATTTAAGACTTCGTCAATAGGTTTAGACTGCCAGCAAATCAAATGCGACTTTATCATCTGACTTATCTCTGGCCTCAGCCCTTCCACAAATCTAAACACAAAATGAAGCATGTCCTTCGCCTCTATTGTTTCCGTGCCACTGTAGTTCTTAAACGCCTTCAACAACCTCTCATAGTAACTATGAATCGATTCTTTAGCCTCTTGGGCAGTTCGATCAATCTTCTGCCAATCCACATTTTTCGCGGCAACCTTCGTCTTCAAATGCTCAATCACCTTATAGTACAAGCTCATCACCATAGGTGATGGTGCACCCGTCTCCCTGTCTCTCTCTGGTTCACTTGTTGGCCAACCTACAGCTCTTTTGCAATCCTCCCACAAATCTGCCGGAACCACAATCTCAAAGAGAGTGTTCAGGTCTTCCCAGAGACATTTTGCAAGCTTCACAAACCTATCAGTCTGTTGATACCATTCGATCGGTTTCTCTCTCAGTTTGGGAAAATCGTCCGTAAAAGACTGAATATCGCTTCTGTGCCATGGTACATGTATTAATTTTCCCCCTGCTGTCTCCCTCATTGGTAACATGGTTACTGTCTCGCTGCTTTGTGGTCTTTTCTCATTATGCTCTGTAGCACTGTCCCTCCTCTTTTACCCACCTGCTTTCCCACTTGTCTAAGCACCTCAACACTTGTGCACTCTGCAGCAATTCTCTAAGGTGCGCCTTCATGCCTGCTGACCTCATGTGTTCAAAATCTGTGGCCCCAAAATCCAGCCTGTAGCTCCTGCTCAAGTGTTTTGTCTTGTCTATGTCAACCCCATTTTTGTCGGCTATTTCCTGCAAGCTTTTATGTACCTTGTTCACTTCCTTCGTAATCTTTGGACATAGATACCTCAACTCTTCTTCCGAGTAGGACTCTAACCTATTCACACCCATAGTCCCTTCCACCAATTCTTGTGCTTCCATGTTTAACCTCATCCTATTCAGATAATCTTCTCCTTTCCCACTGGCTGAGCCCTGTGTGGAATTCAAACTGTTGAACCACTGTGTCAGCTGTTGCGCATTCACCCCCATCAGTGTAGCGTTCACATCGACTGCCATTGATGGTTGCGGCAACTTTTCAGTGTTCGATGTTAGAGGTATTATCAGGGGGGGGCTCGACCTCACCAGTGTTGACTGAGCACACATGGGACTAAACTCCATCAAGGACCCAGATCCATTTGGCTGAGCCGCTATCGGAGTTATCCCTGGAGTGTTTTCTATGCACCTCCTTTCGGTCCCATTCTGCAGCATTGATCCCTGACCGCTCATACCTAAGTTAGGCTGACTATACAAAGGTACCGGTGGACCTACAGTAATGGGTAGTGATATCGCATCTGGGTTTTGTCCATTTCCCATGTTCTGAGGCATGTTCATTCCCACACCATGGGTCATCACTGCCGGCATGCCCATCTGACTCCCCGTCATTTGAGCATGTGCGTTTCCCCCCTGCATCTGCTTTTGGGGCATCAAAAACTGAGTTGATTCAGCTTGTGCCAATGTCTGGTTGTGACCATTCTGTACTCCCCTTACGGTTTGTTCTAGAATCATTCCTCCACTGTTGTCACTGCTGTAGTACCCTGGCATCTGCGGCTGATAATTTTCTGCTGGTTTCAACATGGGCACATCTGGATATATTCTCCTAACCTGCGGTATCTGCGGGGTGAACAATAAACTCGGGTCCTTAGATCCCGATGACGCTCCTGAACTCTGGGTTTCACTGTTCCGTACCGGTGCCGGAGGGGCAGAACTGGTACTTGGACCTTGTCCATTCTCCGCATAAGGTGGTGGACGGTCGTTCAGCAATTGCATTATTAACTCCTCATCCTCTAACTCCTCTTCTCTTCTCAACTTTTCCTCGTCCTCTCTATCCTTGGAACACTTCCTGTCTGTCTTACAGGTAGCTTTCTTACCTGCCTCCCCTTCTTTCTTAGTAATTGCGGGAAACAATTTTATCCCCTGCAATACATCTGACCTCCACACCTTCTGTGCATTATCCCACCTAGCATCCGCTAGTGTCTTTTCTACCTTTCTCATCCTGGTCTCAAACTTCTTCTGCTGTTGCTGTCTGGCCATTAGTTCCCAAATCGCTAGAGCCTCAAACTGGGCTGGCCTTGAAGGCACCTTCATGTCGTACATCGTGAATCTCAAATTCTCTAGGATCCTTATATTGAATGTCCCATGTATCGGGAACGCTACGCTCCCATGTTTCTCTGTCAGTTTGTGCCATTGCTTTAGCCAAAGACACGGAGCTACCCCCTTCTCTTCCATTACAATGTAAGCTGGTGTGCCCTCTGGCGGCGTCTCCTCTCCTACGCTCGCTTTAATGTAAGACTCCCCCTTCATCGCACTCCTAAATGCTTTAAAGAATTTCATTTTCTCGTCTTTTATTTCACAAAGTTTGTAATCAATAGGTGACTTTAATTCCTGGAATACTCTTTGCTTGCCTTTCCCCTTCCAATCGAGTCCCACGGACTGCGTCCAATCTGTGCGCGACCCTTCTCTGCAACCAACCTATCCGAGCGCGGCTCCTAGTGACGTCACACTCACACACACTGCGGCTGACAAAGCCTCGCGGCTAGTCTTCCTTCACTGAGCTCCTCTCGTAACAACTTCTTGCATGTATCGCGAGCTACCAAAAACTAAAACAGATCTGTCGGTTTACTACAGGAAGGGTAACACAATCGCTTCAGGACCTTAGGGATTTTTCACTAGCCTCGGCAGTTATTCCATCTTTCTCGGTCCCCACGTTCGCAAGCAAATCTGACCCGCAGACCTACTCTCAACTTGTCAATGATCTGTTCTAGTGCACTTAGAATCTTGTCATAGCCCGAAGTCGAAGTTTCTTTCACTCCCTTACACACGTACCGACTCGTTGACCACGCCCGATCAACCTACTAAACCGCCCAGACCACAACATAAAACAACATGCTCCGGAGTCTCTTGACCTCGCAGGGCCCGACTCAACAACAACAACCACGTGGACCTTTTTATGCACAAAGCGCCACACGCACATGAAGTTCGACGACTTCCCTACTCTCACACTCGGAGTCGCACCTCCGCTATTTCTATGAAGTTCGACGACTTCTCTACTTCTACACTCGGAGTCGCACCTCCGCTATCTTCTAAAAGAAAAATCCTCGCAACCTTTTCACACACCCTGCGGCAATAAGCTGTGCAAGCGCAAAACCCTAACTTCACTCATACCATCACTAGTACCGCCAACGCCGAATCCACACCTCCATTCTCTCCATTCGCAAGCTCCGAGATCCCGGGAAAGTCGCGGTGGACCTAGCCCATCATCATTCTGTCAATCTATTTTTATCCAAGAAAAAAATCTAATTCAACTTCTCGAGTGGGGTCTCAAAATGCGTAACCGTTAATTCAACACCATGTACTTTAAGAGTACAGGGTCCCAAAAGACGAAACCGTCCTCTGCTACCATCTACTGATAGAGCGGTCCGTACTAATAATTTTACCTGTGTTCGGACGCTCTTTGGGCCGATGAATCTTTTGACTAAGTGGGACTCTCTGTACTCTATATCGATCAACTTCCTTAAATCAATAATTAATAACGAACATAAGCAATACCTTGATCAACATAACACTTGACAATTAATCCAGAATACATTTCGGCGAACCCTGACCTTTCAGTCAGGAATAACCACACCAGTTTATTCAAAGTTAGTGAATTTTATTTCCCTATATTAACAAAGCTAGCACAATATAGATGTGTCTCAACACCAAATGATAAACATATATGGACATTAATAGCTGTCCATAACGGCGAAACAGGTGCAATCTATGTAGCATTTGAATCCCAAGGCATTCGATAATAGCAATGCAAAACACTAATACGATAATCTGTAACGAACTAATTGCATACATTTAGTCAGAATAACAAGATCTCAAATTGCATCGTGCGACATGTGGAATCCTCGTCTAACCTCAAATTAGCATCGGCATGTGGGACTTCATGCAAAAAAACAATTTAGCAACATTAATTTAGAAAACTCCTAACTAGGGCTCTTATCAAAATCAGCAGTTGGTTACCTAAAGGAAACACAATGCAATTTTATAATTTCCTTTCATATTTACCAATTACGATCAGCAATCAAGGAAGTCTTCGTCTCACAGGTACCGTTTCTCGATCAGCATGGGACGGGGCAAAAGGGGCAGGGGTGGACGGGGCAATTGCCTCACGGCGGCAAGGTAAAACTACTACTTCATGCAAGGGATCAAAGTTAAAGTCTCTAGGGCAAGAATCATTAAAGTCTCTTTCTCTCGATTAGAGAAAGCATCAAAGTCTCTTTCAAAATGGCGTTGCAGCAAAGTGGGCCATAATAGCTACGGCATGACGCGATGTCGGGCAATAGCTGGTAATGGCTGATAATAGCTACTTTCCTCTCGTGCACCTGGGTTTTATAGACAACAGTTCAAATCCAGTAGGGTCTTCCATTGGAGGGTTCATAGGTTAGCTTCAAATTGTCCAATCAAAAACGACAGTTCTCAAGCTTTTACTTAAGCATACATTATCCTTGGAGATGGGTACGCAAGTTGCAACATTTTATACCAATTAACTCACTTTCAGAGCTTCCATTGTCCGCACCTGCAGATTGACCTTGGAGTAAAGAGAAAATATGCCAGGCTGGCACGAAACCTTAAGATAAGCATGTGAACGGTCTCAGTGGAAAAGTACAGCTTCAAGCAAAAGTACACGTTTAATAGCACATTGGAAAAATACGAGCATCTAAACCGTGAGACCAGGCCACTAGGCCGAAGCCTGCACTAAAGTAATGCTAAGCTAAAACATTTCAAACAAGCAAATCATAGCACACGTTTACGATTATGTCGGATTAGTGCAATTCTAATACACCACGTTATATAAAGCACGCTTATAAATGTTGGCAAACTATTCTGAGGGCACATTTTGTCCCCGTACAATCTTTATTAGTTCGGTTAAAGTCACACATGATTATTTCACACTACGTTTACGTGTTAATAAATGTAAAACCTTCATTTTCTGCTTCATCACAGCTCATAGGTCACTGTGCTGTATTAGGATTGCAACGTATGAACTAAAAGTAACAAAAGGATCTCTGTGATGAAAGCAGTAATCCACTGAGCAATCCACCCAAAATATAGCTCTGCAATCTGCGTGTTGCACCTTCTTTGCAGATCGGTCTCCAGGAATATTAATCACCAGAGCTATCTTGGCATTTGTATTGCTGCATGAAAACTGCTGGGCACATAAGGAACTCTGCAGCAGGTACGTTTAAATCTGTAAGTTATTTCTAAACACAGTGCCCCCAGAGCTCCGCACTAGGTGCTACTGCATATGCCGCACCAACCTAAAGCCTTCCCTGAAACAGCATCATCTTAATATCAATCTGATTGGTGAAAGTAAATCTGCTACCACAAACAAGGAGTACATATTGAGGACGGAAATCCTCAGTGAAGTTTGTGCACAGCACTAGGCTTGAGACTGTGTTGTTCACAAATATTTCTCTTCCTATTCCAACCGTGGAAACAGTCACAGATTTCCTCCTATCAAGGGTAGGAGTAAATGAATTGACTAGAAGTGTAAAAGAAGGGGTTTCTTCGATGGGAACATATATCACTTATATTACAAATATTTAGTTAGCCAGTTCAAATTTATTTTTGGTAATAATTTTAGGATTCAAAATTGTGCAACATATAAAATTATACATGCATTACTTCTTACACTTGTGCATACTCCTAGAATGCTCTATCACTCCTTTCCAGGAATAATCCTGAAATTCGTTATGAATTTCAAGGTAAATCTACACCCAAGTGTACATGTAAAACTGGGGCTATATATTTATAATTGTTGTACTGTTTTACTTTTACAAAAAAGAGGTGCAGGTCCCCAAGTGAATGGAGGGGAAGAGACATCTCTGGTATGGGCCATGAGGCAGGAGGAGCTACATTTTAGTGGTGGGTAACGAGGTACTTAGTGAAGAAGTTAGTTTTGTATTTTTTGAATACGGGGTGAAGGTGTGGAAAAATTGACATAACGAGAGTTCCATATCGTGGAGGTGTAATCATTTCTTTCTAACTTTGAGGGTCAGAAAAATTAAGATAGCATGGTCTTGTGTTGTGGTCTTGACTTGATGTCTTGTTAGGTGGTGGCCACCTGCCAGGTAAGGTGGTGCATTGGTTTGTAAAGTTTTGTACATGATGAGCAGGACTTAATGATGGTATTGGCAGTGGCGGCCTCCGCAAATCTCAAGGGGAAATGCGAGGGAGATGGGAATGGGAACGGTTGAGAATAAATAATAAAACAAAACTTACCTCTTCCTTTCACCGCAGCAGCGGCCTCCTGCTGCCTTGCTCCTCTTCTTCTGGTGTACCAACTTTCACTGGGACACCAGCATAATCACCCCAGCAATCCTGGCACTGCTTTCATGCTAAACCTAGCATGAAAACAGCTTCAAGATTGGTCTCATTGGCTTGGACTGCAGCTCAGACACTGCCCTGGTGTTCAACACAGCCGGGTTGGAGAAACCTAAGAGCGCATGTGTGTTTGACCGGCCTAAGACAGCCGGCCAAACACACAAGCTCACTTAGATGCAATCTCTCCTCCCCCTTCCCACCTCCCATGGCCCAGCCCTCCCCTCCCTTCACATGCTGCTGTCTGAGCCAGCAACTGAAAGATATAACAATAAAGTAATATTGTTTCATTTTTCAGCTCCTGGCTCAGCCAGGGGGCGACGCTCCTTCGCCATTGCAAAGGAGCCGCCCCTGGGTATTGGTCAGTCATTTGAGCATGTATAGATTTATTAGTTTGGTTTTATTATGGATGAATTGGTGGGAGGTAGAAAGTAACTGCAACACAGAGAACTTCTTTCAGTGTTATTGGAATCCCTACTAGATGTGCATTGCAACTGTCTAGTTATGAGAGGACTAAAGACTGTACTGTGGTTATGAGAACTAGGTAAGCTAGATTTAAAGCAGTTGTCGAGAGGTAACTGATAACTTGTTATTTGTGCCTATGCCTTCGTGGTAATATAGGCCTGAGGAGAATACTGCTGTTGACAAACAAACCTAGGCATTTGGTGGTCATGTAGAGAAAGGGAAAGGACCTGTTTGATGGTAGAAAAACAATCTTACATTTGGACTTATCTGTTGCATTTGATGATAGGTTTGAGCTCTGTTTTTGTCAGATTGATCTTGATGTGCTTGTTAGGACATTCATGTCTACAAATCAAACTTAATGTATGTAGATTTGCGATAATGCCGGGTCTTATTGGCATACACAAACTCTTTATCTTTGATGCTTTTTGGATGAATGTGCCTCTTTCTGTCAAAAAAGAAGTAGCAACTGAAGTACAAAGTTACAAGCAGACTTGCACAGAGGAGGATGTTTGCCAGAATGTGGTGGTTGTGTCAAGATCCACTGAGAGATCATGCAATGTCTCAAGACTGTGTAACAATGGTTAGAAACCTGAGAACACAACTTGGATGTTGATTGTGTCATTGTTGTAGAAAGGCTGGAAATAGAAGGGATATATAAATTAAAAATAATGATTGGTATTTTGCCTGTGTAATTGGATGGTACTTACCTTCTGTCGATTTTTCCAGTCACATGCTAAGAGCATGGTGAGAATCTCTTCAATTTTGCACTCAGTAGATTACTGCTATACAGCTATGTCAAATAACTAAAGGAACCTCATTGATGGAGAGGTGACATTCATTGCTAAAACACTCCAAGTAAACTGAGAGGCATTGTTGGAACTGAGGAACATTTTGGCATTGGTCAATGGAGCAGGCATTCTGTGAGCAATACCTGCTACAGAGGAACAAGTGTTCATGTTGGAGTCCTTGAACTTCAACTACACAATAGAAATATGCATATGTTTGAGGTATTTCTGTATTTAGCCAAAGTCTTTGATCTAGTGCTTAGACCCATATAGTGAAAGAAGCTGAAAAAGGTAAGCATAACTCCCCAACTTTACTTAGATTCAACAGCCTTAGCCAACTCTGAACACAAAGCCCACTTTTTTAAAACTGTTATAGGAGCAATTGGTGGATCCCTCATTATTTAAGCTCTTTACTAATGACCCCCATACCTTGAAGAAGATGTCAGGAGTTGTGATAAAAGTAGGAACACTGCTGATCATCTCCTGCCATTTGTGAAGGTACCAATGTGATTGGTAAAAGCATGTTTGCCTTTTCAAGGGTTCCTGCTTGATGTAACTATATTTCTCCCAAGATGAAGACATTGTAATTAAGATGGAAAATCCCTGGTCTCCTCCTCAGGATATACAAAAATGACAAATAAGTAGTGTTTGTTGAATGATCCGATATGTTCTCTGCATTGTGCCTATGTGTTTCTGTTTCATTTTTTAAGTTTGTCAGTTTGATAAAGTTTGCGCTGGGCCAAGAAACTAGCTGTTCCTCTGCTCCAGTTAGGACAGGGGACCTGCCATGTTTCCGATGGCAAACCTTTAACCGATGGCTTGTGGATGTTGTGCCATCAGTAAAAGTACTTCAGACCATCTGCCATATTTAGGGCAAATGTTCCAACATACTTGTTAGACCTAACATCCTTGGTGTGGTTTCCCTTGTCTTTTTTCCTCTGCTTCCTGTATTTCTGACTGTGTGCTGGTCTTCATTTTTGCTGGTTTTGGTACTCAGGTCACTTTACCACTGCTGAGGAGTGTTAAAGTGCAAGTGGTCTCTGTGAAAATTGTATGTGTACATTGGCTTATCAGTGATTGGCATATTTGATTTACTAGTAAGTCCCCAGTAAAGTGCACTAGATGTGCTCAGGGCCTGTAAATCAAATGCTACTAGTGGGCCTGCAGCACTGATTATGCCACCCACATGCCTAGCCCTGTAAACGTGGTTCAGACCTGCCACTGCAGTGTTTGTGTGTGCAGTTTAAACTGTCAATTCAACCTGGCAAGTGTACCCATTTGTCAGGCCCAAATCTTCCCTTTTTGTACATGTAAGACACCCTTAAGGTAGTCCCTAAATAGTCCCGTGGGCAGGGTGCAGTGTATGTTAAAGGTATGACATGTACTGCTGTGTTTTACATGCCCTGACAGTGAAATACTCCCAAATTTGTGATTCACTGTTGCAAGGCAAATCTCTCTAATATGTTAACATGGGGACTGCCTTTAAATATTTTTTAAGTACAGTTTCCCATTGGGAGCAGATAGAGATATGGAGTATGGGGTCTCTGAGCTCACAATGTTAAAATCCATCTTTTGATATAGATGGTCATTTTGAAAATGCCACTTTTAGAAAGTGGGCATTTTCTTACTTAACCATTCTGTGCCTTTGCTTGTTGGTGGAATCCACATATGGGTCAGTTTGAAGCTGGGCTGTTTGTGAATTCCCTCTAGACAGTGACACAAAGGGAGATGAGTGGTGTCCTGCATATCCTGATGAGTCTCTTGGTCTAGAGTGGGGAGGGAGGAGCTGACAGTTACACCTGAAAGGGATGTGCCTGTCCTCACACAATGCAGTCTCCAACCCCCTGGTGTGTGTCTGGGGCCTGGCCTGGGTAAGGCAGGATCTTGTCAACAATGGAAACTTTGAAGTTTGCCTATTTCAAAGGCAGAAATGTGAATAAGTAGTGGACCCAAAACCCCAGGGATTCATATTACTTTTGGATCAAGAGGAACCTCTGCCAAGGAGAAGAGCTGAAGAGCTGGAGGAGCAGTAATTCCCATTTCCGTGAGTGTGCTTTGCTGGGTTAGCCTAAGGTTGCTGTTTCTACCTGAGAGAGGACCAAGACTGGACTTTGTGGTGTTTTCTTGCTGGTGCAGTATCTCCAAGGGTCTGGACTGAGCTTGCCCCTGTTCTCAAGTCTCAGGGTCATCAAATACTACCTCTACCAGCACCTGGACTCTCTTGCTGAGACTTCCACCCGGCCAAGTTGTGCCCTATCCATTGCCTGGGCCCTTAAAAGGGGGAGGAACCAAGGCTGAAAGCCACACATCAGAGCCAAGCGGCAAAACAATTGATGCATCACCTGCATTGCAGCTGAAAAACTGATGCAACACCCGCTTGTGGCTTCCGAAATTGGCGCATCACCCATGCAGCACAGTTCTTCACCACCGTGTGCCAGAATTTTGCACGCTTCGTCGCTGGGCATCAAAACCACAGTGAACCTGCATGGACCCGGGGCTGCCGTACAGAAATCAACTCATTGCTCTTCTGCTGGACAGAGAAACAATACGTTGCCTGCCCGACTGGAGAAGACTGGAGAAGAATCAATGCAAGGCCTCACTTGTGAGTCAGGAATTAACGTATCTCTTACTTTTCTGATGCACGCTCACCCGTGCTGCTTTATTTTGATGCATACCAGGTACTTTGTGTAAAAACAACGCATCGATTGATTTCTATGGATTAAGATTCTTTTTAATTAAAAAAAATCATATCTTTGCTTGTGTATGTTGGATTTTTGTTGTTCTGGTCTTGTTTGATTTAGGTAAATATTCGCTATTTTCTAAACAGGTATTGTGTCCCTTTTGTAGTGCTTTCACTGCATTACTGTGTGTGTTGGTACAAGCACTTTACACATTACCTCTGAGATAAGCCTGACTGATTGTGCCAAGCTGCCAAGGGGGTGAGCAGGGGTTGTCTGAGGAGTGTAGCTCCCTTACCCTGACTAGAGTGAGGGTCCCTACTTGGACAGAGTGCAAACTGACTGCCAACCAGAGACCCCATTTCTAACAATACATTTTTGCATTCAGGACCGCTAAGGAAAGCCTGACAGTCCCAAAGAAGAAAACAAAGAAATTATCCCCAAGGTGCCAGATAAAAACTCCTAGTGTAGAAGTTAAATTTTTTCAGTAACAACCCCCTGTATTTGGAGTTTATTTTTAAGAACAAGAGATATTTTGGAGTGGCCACTCAGCAAAGGTTTAGGGGCTTGTTCACAAACTGCATTTTGTCCTATGTTTAGTAGAACAATGATGATACTACTCATAAAGTACAAAATACTATTCACAAACCACCTTCCAGGGGTCTTTATGACAGGGCTGACTTAACCCTGCTTCTCCAATTCCGCAGCTGATGGCTCAGTTGAGGAGGTAGTCTTAGAAGACTGCCTTTCTGAATCTCAAAGGGAAGACTGAAGACATCTCCTGAAACAGTTCTCTAAACTATTTTCCCTCATACCTGGTAAAACCACATGGTGTGAACACACCTTTGATACAGGGGGCAGCCTGCCTATCAACAGTGAAATCTACAGGCAGCCGATCATGTAAGGGACTGCATCAAAGCATAGGTGCAAGAGATGCTTGACCTGGGAGTCATTGAGCACTTAGATAGCTCCTGGGCTAGCCCAGTGGTGCTGGTCCCAAACCCACACTCTCAAAATGGGAAAAGAGAGATGAGATTTTGTGTTGACTATAGAGGGCTCAATGCAGTAACCAAAACCGATGCTCATTCTATCCCCAGGGCAGATGAGCTCATAGACACACTGGCATCAGCCAAGTATATTAGAACTTTTGACCTTACTGCTGGCTATTGGCAGATTAAGTTGCCAGAAGATGTTAAACCTAAAATTGCATTCTCTACCATTGGAGGGCACTACCCTTGGTTTAAAGAATACACCTGTCCCTTTTCAGAGGCTGGTGAACATAGTCCTCCAAGGTCTGTAAGCCTACACTGCAGCATATCTAGATGATATAGCTGTCTTTAGCTCCACCTGGGATGAAGACCTGGTCCACCTCTGGAAGATTTAGAGGCCCAGCAGAAGGCAGACCTCGCTATCAATACTTCAAAGTGTCAGATAGGGCAGGGTAAAGTAGTTTATCTGGGACACCTAGTAGGTGTGGAACAGATTCAGCTACTACAGGGGAAAATCCAAAACATTTTGGATTGGACTTCTCCTACCACACAAACCCAGGACAGAGCCTTCGTAGGTCTCACTGGGTATTACAGGAGGTTCATTAAAAACTATGGCTCCATTGTTGCCTCCCTTAATGACCTCACCTTCAAGAAAATGCCTAAAAAGGTATTATGAACAGCCAGCTCTCAAAAGCTTTGGAGGAACTCAAACAGGCCATGTGCTCTGTACCTGTTCTAAAGAGCCCAAACTACTCTAAGAAGTTCATAGTTCAGACTGATGCTTCAGAGGTAGGGGTTGGGCCAGTTCTCTCACAACTTAGTACAGAGGGCCAGGATCAACCAGTAACTTTTATTAGCAGAAGTTTGACCCCCAGAGAAAAGTGTTGGTCACCCATAGAGAGGGAGGCCTTTGCTGTGGTCTGGGCCTTGAAGAAGATGAGACCATACCTCTTTGGTACTCACTTCATTGTTCAGACAGACCACAAACCTCTCTTATGACTTAAACAGATGAAAGGAGAAAACCCCAAATTGTTGAGGTGGTCTATTTGCCTACAGGGTATGGACTTTACAGTGGAACATAGACCTGAGAGTAGCCACTCCAATGCAGATGGACTCTCCAGATATTTCCACTCAGACAAAGAAGACTCATCTGGGTAAGGATAGCCTTCTTGGCCAGCAGGTGACGCCAGAGACCCCTCCTGATAGGTGCTTACCTGGTTAGGTGGCCAATCCTCCTCTGAGGGCTATTCAGGGTCTCTCCTGTGGGTTTCTCATCAGATAACAAATGCAAGAGCTCACCAGAGTTACTCTGCATCTCCCTCTTCGACTTCTGCCAAGGGTCGACCGCTGACTGCTTCAGGACGCCTGCAAAACCACAACAAAGTAGAAAGACAACTACCAGCAACATTGTAGCGCCTAATCCTGCCAGCTTTCTCAACTGTTTCCTGGTGGTGCATCCTCTGAGGACTGTCTGCCTTCACCCTGCACTGGAAGCCAAGAAGAAATCTCCAGTGGGTCGACGGAATCTTCCCCCTGCTAACGCAGGCACCAAACTTCTACATCACTGGTCCTCTGGGTCCCCTCTCACCTTGATGAGCGTGGTTCTTGGAACACAGGAGCTGGATCCAAGTGACCCCAACAGTCTAGTGGTTCTTCTGTCCAGATTTGGTGGAGGTAAGTCCTTACCTCCCCACACCAGACAGTAATCCTGTGTACTGCGTAATCTGCAGCTGCTAGGACTTCTGAGCACTTTTGCAAGGACTCCTTCGTTCACAGCACAGCCCAGGTCCCCAGTATTATGTCCTGCATTACTCAACTTGCTGAGTTGACCACCGGCTTCGTGGGACCCTCTTTTGTTGTGTTGAGACGACCGCCGTGCTCAGTCTTCTTGAACGCCTGTTCAAGTGCTTCTGCGGGTGTTGCCTGCTTCTGTATGGGCTCTCTCTGTTGCTGAGTGCCACCTCTGTCTCCTCCTCCAAGGGGCAACCTCCTGGTCCTTCCTGGGCCTGGGCAGCACCCATTATCTTCAACTGTGACTCTTGCAGCTAGCAAGGCTTGTTTGCAATCTTTCTGCGTGAAAACAACTCTGCATCCTCCAGCACACCGTGGGACATCTTCAGACCAAAGGAGAAGTTTCTGGCACCTTCCGTTGTTGCAGAATCTTCACCTTCTTCCACCCGGATGCAGCCCTTTTGCACCTTCACCCGGGGTTTAGTGGGCTCCTGCCCCCCTTGGACACTTGCGTGACTCTTGGACTTGGTCCCCTTCCTTTGCAGGTCCTCAGGTCCAGGAATCCATCTTCAGTGCTTTGCAGTCAGTTGTTGCCTTTGCAGAATCCCCTATCTCGTCTTTCTGGGGTAGTAGGGTAACTTTACTCCTACTTTTCAGGGACTTGGGGTGGGGTATCTTGGACACCCTTAGTGTTTTCTTACACTCCCAGCAACCCTCTACACACTACACTAGGCCTGGGGTCCATTCGTGGTTCGCATTCCACTTTTGGAGTATATGGTTTGTGTTGCCCCTAGGCCTATTGTGTCCTATTGCATCCTATTGTATGCTACAGTGTTTGCACCACTTTTCTAACTGTTTACTTACCTGATTTTGGTTTGTGTGTATATTTTTCTGTATTTTACTTACCTCCTAAGGGAGTACATCCTCTGAGATACCTTTGGCATATTGTCACTAAAATAAAGTACCTTTATTTTTAGTAACTCTGAGTATTGTGTTTCTTATGAGATAGTGCTATATGACATAAGTGGTATAGTAGGAGCTTTGCATGTCTCCAAGTTCAGCCTAAGCTGCTCTGCTATAGCTACCTCTATCAGCCTAAGCTGCTAGAACACTACTAATCTACTAATTAGGGATAACTCGACCTGGCACAAGGTGTAAGTACCACAAGGTACCCACTATAAGCCAGGCCAGCCTCCTACACCCATCAAAAGAAAGGAATATGGCATGCATTGCCAAGGAGGTGCAGACCCTGAGGGTCTATGTCAGGCAGAGCACCCACTGTCCGAAACGGTGGTAGGACCTGAGACGCTGTGCACGGAAGACAGCGAAGGCCCAGCTGGGGATGGCCTCTCAAAGGGGAATGGGTTCTCGTTGGACTCTGACCCCCCTGTTGCCCTACATACTGGTGGTGGCCTACCCTGAGCTGGAGGGGCGCTTGAGTGCATCACAGCAGCCGCAAGGGGGTGAGTACAGTGGCTATCATTACAACTTACAGCTGGTGGGCTGGTATCCACGTGGTGGTTGTGTGTCCCTGGGTGGCCCTAGGCCAGGCCAGACACAGCAGCGTAGGTCCTCTGGTGGCTAAGGGTTTGAATGTGAAATACAGCTTACCTATCTTGTTAGTTTTCACTCTTAGCCACGGCTGCATCGGTCCCAGGTGTGCTGCAGTTGGCAGTGTGTAACCCTCCTCATTCCTTGGTGACTAGCCATTTCACTGGTAGTGCCATGCATAGTGCATAAGCCTGTTCCCTGTGTGTGAGGGTGCTGGGTACGCCAATGGTGGTGTTCATGCAGTCATTGACCCTGTGTATCCTTTGTCTCTCTTCCCCTTTCTTGTTTTGTCATCCTGTACTTATGTGCATTAGCATCATCTGGCAGAGGAGCTGTCATGGTCTGCACAATGCTTCTTACCTTTGACTGAAGGGTTTGAAAGAGCACCCGGTCTTCTGCTGGTTCTGGATAGACCAAGTTAGGGGTGACCCTTTCTAGTAGCCACAATGCTGCTTGACAGGAAAACGCCAAAGCAGACCATACCCTCCAGAAGGAGTCCCAGAGAAAAAAAAGAACAAAAATTGAAAAAACCTCAAAAACAGGAACTCTTAAAAAAATAGGAAAAAACAGGAATGAAAACTAGAAAAAAGAGGAAAAATTCACAATCAGAGGAACAGGAACTGGGAAATAAATGACGAACAGGAGCGAAGATCACCACCAAGAGGAAGTGTTTGCAACGGAAGGCAGATCAGGACTGAGTGACTTATATATTGGAAGATAGGAAGTGACAAGACAGGAAAAAGAAACAACACAATCTTGGATTGGGAAAAGGCCCACAAAAGAGAATGGGAAAAAAGTAGCAGTATAAGAGAAAAAGGGCATGCTGGGAAAAAGGAACAGAAGAAGACAACATGGAAACCTGCAAGAAGACAGCATGGAGACGAGAGAGAAGAAAAAGACAAAAGCACAGAAAAACAGAAGGAAAGAAGAAAAAGAAAAAGGAAAGGAGTCCACCACTGAAAGAAAATAAAAAATATTACAAAGACAGGTAAGGATGATGCGACCAGTGGGACAGAGGGAGAGGGGAGCACCACGGCAGAGACTGGAGGGGATAACACAGACTGTGATACCTCCTCCGATGGGAGCTCCCTGGTGGTAGCGGACACCTCACCCCAGCTGCAGGTACATCTGCCACCCCCGTAACAGCACCGCTCACCGAGTAGCCCCTCAGAGAGTTGCCCGTGCCCGCTCACCCAGGAGGGTGGGCATCTCATTCACCCCAGGCACCTCAGGCCCTGCCCCAGTGAGTCCAGTTGCCCTGCTTGAGGAGGCTATTGATCTAAAGCGATCCATCTCTGTAGGGCAAACAACCATTGTAAATGCCATCCAGGGGATGGCATCCCAGATGCAGAAATCAACTACATTCCTGGAGGGCATAAATAGAGGATTGGTGGCCCAACAGAGATCGATTCAGGCTCTGGCCTCCTCTCTGATGGCAGCCATTGTCCCTGTTTCAACCATCCCCCCTCCAACTTCCACTTTCCAGTCCCATTCTTCGCAACCCCAACCCAACCCAAGCATACAGCCAGACGAACATGCACAAAAGACTACACCCAAGAGTGTCATAGGCAAACACAAGCACCACACTGCACCCCACAGGCACTCACACAAACACCATTCAGTTGCAGACACAACAACATCCACTATCTCCACTGTCTCCCCCTCTTCCTCCTCCACCTCCCTCCCAGTTACATCTACACTCACAACTGCATGCACTACATCAATATCTACTACCAGCATCATCACCATACCAAGCAGAACACACACCTCGCTGGCAGACACCTCCACAACATCTATGCATGCGTCCCCTGTGTCCTCTCCCACCGTGTCTGTGCCCCCCTCCTAAAGTACACATACGCAAGCACTCAGACACCCAACAGCCATGCACCTCACAACAGCATACAGCCCATGCACCTGCACCCAAATCCAGCAGACAAACACCTCCAACAACCACTCCCTCATCCTCCACTCCCATTACTCCTCCCTCTTCCCACCCCAACGTACATAAAAAGCTTTTTCCTTTTCACGATTGACCTCTTCCCTCCTCCCTCCACGTATGGGCAGGGTAGCCAGGACCCAGCCCAGCACCTCAGCTAAACAGTCCACGGGCCCAGTGGTAGCACCACCTACTCGTGGTGGTAGGGATTCCAGAGCAACAATACTGAAGGGGATGGAGCCTGCACCAGCTGGAAAGAAGGGGAAAGGGCCTGCACCAGTTGGAAAGAAGGGGAAGGAGCCTGCACCAGCTGCAAAGAAGGGGAAGGAGTCTTTACCAGCAGGCAGAGTGGGGAACAGCTCACCCACCAGTGCCAGGAAGGGTAAGGAATCCCCAACCCATGAGCAGGAGGAGAGGAGGCAATCTACGCCAGCGGAAGCTGCCAGCCAAACACTGCCACCACCAGCAGCTGTCACAGGGCCCCCATCGCCAGCCGTGGTTGTGCAGCCATCGTAGAGTGCAGCGGCTGAGCAGAAGCCTCCCCCAACCACCACCACAGTACAGCCATCACCGCTGGCGGGCGCCACATAGTCCAGACTCCAAGAGCTGCTGTGCGGCCTTCCCCCACCAGAACCAGTGGGAAAGACACCCACTCGAGAGACTTTGGCCCTGCACTCACCAGGACAAAATAGAGGGCATGTTGCCCCCTCCAGAACCATTGGGCAAGACACCAACTCGAGAGACTGTTGCCTTTCATTCCCCAGGACAAAGCACATGGGGGGTCATTCCGACCCTGGCGGTCCATGACCGCCAGGGCGGAGGGCAGCAGAAGCACCGCCAACAGGCTGGCGGTGCTTCCTGGGCGATTCTGACCGCGGCGGTAAAGCCGCGGTCAGAAAAGGGGAACCGGCGGTTTCCCGCCGGTTTCCCGCTGGCCCAGGGAATCTGCCATGGGGATTCCGACCCCCTTCCCGCCATCCTGTTCCTGGCGGTAATTACCGCCAGGAACAGGATGGTGGGAACGGGTGTCGTGGGGCCCCTGGGGGCCCCTGAACTGCCCATGCCACTGGCATGGGCAGTGCAGGGGCCCCCTAACAGGGCCCCATAAAGATTTTCAGTGTCTTCAGACCAAAGGAGAAGTTTCTGGCACCTTCCGTTGTTGCAGAATCTTCAGCTTCTTCCACCCGGAGGCAACCCTTTTGCACCTTCACCCGGGGTTTAGTGGGCTCCTGCCCCCCTTGGACACTTGCGTGACTCTTGGACTTGGTCCCCTTCCTTTGCAGGTCCTCAGGTCCAGGAATCCATCTTCAGTGCTTTGCAGTCAGTTGTTGCCTTTGCAGAATCCCCTATCTCGTCTTTCTGGGGTAGTAGGGTAACTTTACTCCTACTTTTCAGGGACTTGGGGTGGGGTATCTTGGACACCCTTAGTGTTTTCTTACACTCCCAGCAACCCTCTACACACTACACTAGGCCTGGGGTCCATTCGTGGTTCGCATTCCACTTTTGGAGTATATGGTTTGTGTTGCCCCTAGGCCTATTGTGTCCTATTGCATCCTATTGTATGCTACAGTGTTTGCACCACTTTTCTAACTGTTTACTTACCTGATTTTGGTTTGTGTATATATTTTTCTGTATTTTACTTACCTCCTAAGGGAGTACATCCTCTGAGATACCTTTGGCATATTGTCACTAAAATAAAGTACCTTTATTTTTAGTAACTCTGAGTATTGTGTTTCTTATGAGATAGTGCTATATGACATAAGTGGTATAGTAGGAGCTTTGCATGTCTCCAAGTTCAGCCTAAGCTGCTCTGCTATAGCTACCTCTATCAGCCTAAGCTGCTAGAACACTACTAATCTACTAATTAGGGATAACTCGACCTGGCACAAGGTGTAAGTACCACAAGGTACCCACTATAAGCCAGGCCAGCCTCCTACACCCATCAAAAGAAAGGAATATGGCATGCATTGCCAAGGAGGTGCAGACCCTGAGGGTCTATGTCAGGCAGAGCACCCACTGTCCGAAACGGTGGTAGGACCTGAGACGCTGTGCATGGAAGACAGCGAAGGCCCAGCTGGGGATGGCCTCTCAAAGGGGAAGGGGTTCCCGTTGGACTCTGACCCCCCTGTTGGCCTACATACTGGTGGTGGCCTACCCTGAGCTGGGTGGGCGCTTGAGTGCATCACAGCAGCCACAAGGGGGTGAGTACAGTGGCTATCATTACAACTTACAGCTGGTGGGCTGGTATCCGCGTGGTGGTTGTGTGTCCCTGGGTGGCCCTAGGCCAGGCCAGACACAGCAGCGTAGGTCCTCTGGTGGCTAAGGGTTTGAATGTGAAATACAGCTTACCTATCTTGTTAGTTTTCACTCTTAGCCACGGCTGCATCGGTCCCAGGTGTGCTGCAGTTGGCAGTTTGTAACCCTCCTCATTCCTTGGTGACTAGCCATTTCACTGGTAGTGCCATGCATAGTGCATAAGCCTGTTCCCTGTGTGTGAGGGTGCTGGGTACGCCAATGGTGGTGTTCATGCAGTCATTGACCCTGTGTATCCTTTGTCTCTCTTCCCCTTTCTTGTTTTGTCATCCTGTACTTATGTGCATTAGCATCATCTGGCAGAGGAGCTGTCATGGTCTGCACAATGCTTCTTACCTTTGACTGAAGGGTTTGAAGAGCACCTGGTCTTCTGCTGGTTCTGGATGGACCAAGTTAGGTGTGACCCTTTCTAGTAGCCACAATGCTGCTTGACAGGAAAACGCCAAAGCAGACCATACCCTCCAGAAGGAGTCTCAGAGAAAAAAAAGAACAAAAATTGAAAAAACCTCAAAAACAGGAACTCTTAAAAAAATAGGAAAAAACAGGAATGAAAACTAGAAAAAAGAGGAAAAATTCACAATCAGAGGAACAGGAACTGGGAAATAAATGACGAACAGGAGCGAAGATCACCACCAAGAGGAAGTGTTTGCAACGGAAGGCAGATCAGGACTGAGTGACTTATATATTGGAAGATAGGAAGTGACAAGACAGGAAAAAGAAACAACACAATCTTGGATTGGGAAAAGGCCCACAAAAGAAAATGGGAAAAAAGTAGCAGTATAAGAGAAAAAGGGCATGCTGGGAAAAAGGAACAGAAGAAGACAACATGGAAACCTGCAAGAAGACAGCATGGAGACGAGAGAGAAGAAAAAGACAAAAGCACAGAAAAACAGAAGGAAAGAAGAAAAAGAAAAAGGAAAGGAGTCCACCACTGAAAGAAAATAAAAAATATTACAAAGACAGGTAAGGATGATGCGACCAGTGGGACAGAGGGAGAGGGGAGCACCACGGCAGAGACTGGAGGGGATAACACAGACTGTGATACCTCCTCCGATGGGAGCTCCCTGGTGGTAGCGGACACCTCACCCCAGCTGCAGGTACATCTGCCACCCCCGTAACAGCACCGCTCTCCGAGTAGCCCCTCAGAGAGTTGCCCGTGCCCGCTCACCCAGGAGGGTGGGCATCTCATTCACCCCAGGCACCTCAGGCCCTGCCCCAGTGAGTCCAGTTGCCCTGCTTGAGGAGGCTATTGATCTAAAGCGATCCATCTCTGTAGGGCAAACAACCATTGTAAATGCCATCCAGGGGCTGGCATCCCAGATGCAGAAATCAACTACATTCCTGGAGGGCATAAATAGAGGATTGGTGGCCCAACAGAGATCGATTCAGGCTCTGGCCTCCTCTCTGATGGCAGCCATTGTCCCTGTTTCAACCATCCCCCCTCCAACTTCCACTTTCCAGTCCCATTCTTCGCAACCCCAACCCAACGCAAGCATACAGCCAGACGAACATCCACAAAAGACTACACCCAAGAGTGTCATAGGCAAACACAAGCACCACACTGCACCCCACAGGCACTCACACAAACACCATTCAGTTGCAGACACAACAACATCCACTATCTCCACTGTCTCCCCCTCTTCCTCCTCCACCTCCCTCCCAGTTACATCTACACTCACAACTGCATGCACTACATCAATATCTACTACCAGCATCATCACCATACCAAGCAGAACACACACCTCGCTGGCAGACACCTCCACAACATCTATGCATGCGTCCCCTGTGTCCTCTCCCACCGTGTCTGTGCCCCCCTCCTAAAGTACACAAACGCAAGCACTCAGACACCCAACAGCCATGCACCTCACAACAGCATACAGCCCATGCACCTGCACCCAAATCCAGCAGACAAACACCTCCAACAACCACTCCCTCATCCTCCACTCCCATTACTCCTCCCTCTTCCCACCCCAACGTACATAAAAAGCTTTTTCCTTTTCACGATTGACCTCTTCCCTCCTCCCTCCACGTATGGGCAGGGTAGCCAGGACCCAGCCCAGCACCTCAGCTAAACAGTCTACGGGCCCAGTGGTAGCACCACCTACTCGTGGTGGTAGGGATTCCAGAGCAACAATACTGAAGGGGATGGAGCCTGCACCAGCTGGAAAGAAGGGGAAAGGGCCTGCACCAGTTGGAAAGAAGGGGAAGGAGCCTGCACCAGCTGCAAAGAAGGGGAAGGAGTCTGTACCAGCAGGCAGAGTGGGGAACAGCTCACCCACCAGTGCCAGGAAGGGTAAGGAATCCCCAACCCATGAGCAGGAGGAGAGGAGGCAATCTATGCCAGCAGAAGCTGCCAGCCAAACACTGCCACCACCAGCAGCTGTCACAGGGCCCCCATCGCCAGCCGTGGTTGTGCAGCCATCATAAGAGTGCAGCGGCTGAGCAGAAGCCTCCCCCAACCACCACCACAGTACAGCCATCACCGCTGGCGGGCGCCACATAGTCCAGACTCCAAGAGCTGCTGTGCGGCCTTCCCCCACCAGAACCAGTGGGAAAGACACCCACTCGAGAGACTTTGGCCCTGCACTCACCAGGACAAAATAGAGGGCATGTTGCCCCCTCCAGAACCATTGGGCAAGACACCAACTCGAGAGACTGTTGCCTTTCATTCCCCAGGACAAAGCACATGGGGGGTCATTCCGACCCTGGCGGTCCATGACCGCCAGGGCGGAGGGCAGCAGAAGCACTGCCAACAGGCTGGCGGTGCTTCCTGGGCGATTCTGACCGCGGCGGTAAAGCCGCGGTCAGAAAAGGGGAACCGGAGGTTTCCCACTGGTTTCCCGCTGGTTTCCCGCTGGCCCAGGGAATCTGCCATGGGGATTCCGACCCCCTTCCCGCCATCCTGTTCCTGGCGGTAATTACCGCCAGGAACAGGATGGCGGGAACAGGTGTCGTGGGGCCCCTGGGGGCCCCTGCACTGCCCATGCCACTGGCATGGGCAGTGCAGGGGCCCCCTAACAGGGCCCCATAAAGTTTTCAGTGTCTGCTTTGCAGACACTGAAAATCGCGACGGGTGCCACTGCACCCGTCGCACCCCTTCAACTCTGCCGGCTCCATTCGGAGCCGGCTTCATTGTTGAAGGGGCTTTCCCGCTGGGCCGGCCCAGCGGGAAAGCCGGAATGGCCGCCGCGGTCTTTCGGCGGGAACCGCTTGGCGGGCGGTGACCGCCGACCGCCGCGGTCAGAATGACCGCCATGGTATGTTGCCCCCTACAGAACCAGTGGGCTAGTACCCGCATCTGGCCGAGGTGCCCCCCTCCCCCTGAGGTGCCTGCTATTTGACAACTGATGCCCCTGCAGTGTTTTATCCAGATTGGTGCAGGATTTGAGTGGGGCCTTGGACTGTGCCCTGTGGCCATGTGGGCTCTTTGAACTATGAAATGGGCAGTGTCCCTTTTTTATACAAGTGTACATATCTGTTTTATGGCCAAATCAGATTGTTGATTTTATTGTTGGACTGATTACAATCACGTTCGTGAATCCCTGTTGTCCTTGCATTATTCTGCAGATTTTCATGGTCAAATTGTTTTTGTAAAGCATTTGATTGTGTGTATGGCGTGTGCATGTCAGGTGTGTGTGGTGTGTGTGTGTGTGAGTGTCACTCTCTTTTTCCTCCCACCCTCCCTTGTGTGCTAGGCAGCTGTACTCACCATGGTCATCTTCGCCAGCGTTGGAGTTCCAGGTGGAGCATAACGCAGAAGATCATCGGAAAGACTTGCAGTTCGGGTTCCATGGCAGTGTGGTTCTTCCCAGTGTCTCCAATGGTGAGTCCTTTCACTTTTGTGCTCTGTTTCCACCAGGCTTTGATGCCGTTGGTTTCGCCCCGGAAAAGGTGGCAGATTTATGTGTCAAAATATGGTGGGTGGTACATTTACTTCTGCCTGGCTGTAGGCAGCTAAGGCCGTGGTGACTATTGTTTCTGCCGGGGCGGTCGGTGTGGTACATTGGCTGTCTATCGGAGATATCACCGCCATGGTCATAATTTAGCATAATTACTGCCATCCTGTTGGCTGTATTACCACCACTTTATCACCCACCGCAAGGGTTGTAATGAGGGCCTGAGTTTTTTCTTTCATGCCTGTAAGTACTGAGGGCCTGATTACAACTTTGGAGGAGGTGTTAATCCGTCCCAAATGTGACGGATATACCACCAGCCGTATTACGAGTTCCATAGGATATAATGGACTCGTAATACGGCTGGTGGTATATCCGTCACTTTACCGTCACTTTTGGGACGGATTAACACCTCCTCCAAAGTTGTAATCAGGCCCTAAGTGTGACTTCAGTGGTATTGAATGCGCTTTGCATCTCTCCTAGATACGCCTTGCCTGCTCATCCACAGCTACCTCTACAGAGCCTGGCTTCTAGACACTGACTACATTACATTAATAAGGGATACCTGGACCTGGTATAAGGTTTAAGTACCGTAGGTACCCACCACACACCAGGCTAGCCTCCTACATTGGTGGTACAGCGGTGAGATAAGTACTTGCAATTGTCTTATCACTCTTCATCTGGTGCTTTCCACAGGAAAGACAACTCCATACCTAGAGGTATACAGAGTACCTAGTTCAGGAAAGCTAGTCTCTAAGGTTTAGGTAAGCTAAGGTATAGGCATAGCCCTTGCTCTAAACCTCTTTCTGAGAGACTAGGAGTTAGATAGGTTAGGTACACCCTACACTATCCTAACACACACAGGGGGTCATTACAACATTGGCAGTAAAAGCCACTTACCGCCGTGCTGAAGACCGCCACAGCTATTATGACCCACATCCCGAAATCTGACAAAATTCAGATACCCACACAAGTCCGCCACACCAAAGGTCAGTGATAAACTGGCGAAAACAAAACCGACACCTTCACGCCAACAGAAATACACCCATGCTATCACGACCCACGAATCCATGCGTCGGTCTTTCAACCGCGGTATTCCATTGGCGGCACACACCGCCGCGCTCAAAATACACACACATCTCCAAAACACCACCACATTGGACAATTCGAAAGACACACCTGATACACATACACACACCACTCCCACACACTCAATACTATATAAAACACACACCCACATCACCCACAAACCCCTCCGATAAACAAATCAGAAAGAAGGCCAGAGAGAGACACCACCATCCACAAACTAGCAGCCACAGGCACTCAACACCATCGCCCACACTACTTCCACGCACAAAGCACCACACACCACTACATATCACCACACTTAACACCACATACCCCACCCCACACATCACCTACACCACCCCATGGTACGGCAAAGACACCCCAGGTTCTCGGAGGAGGAGCTCAGGGTCATGGTGGAGGAAATCGTCCGGGTAGAGCCACAGCTATTTGGAGCACAGGTGCAGCACACCTCCATAGCTAGGAAGATGGAGCTATGGCGAAGAATAGTCGTCAGGGTCAATGCAGTGGGACAGCACCCAAGAAATAGGGACGACATCGGAAGAGGTGGAACGACCTACGGGGGAAGGTGAGTTCCGTGGTCTCCAGACACAACATCGAGGTACAGCTGACTGGCGGCGGACCCCCACAACTAACAACATGGGAGGAGCAGGTCTTGACTATTCTGCATCCTGAGGGCCTCGCAGGAATCAGTGGAGGAATGGACTCTGGTAAGTCAAATCTTAACTATCATATCCCCCACCCTACCTCCATGCTATCACAGACCCCCACCCTCGCCCCCTCCCCTATCACTCCAACTCCTGACTAATGTACTAATAACACAAACCACACATCCCAACACCAAGCCCTGCATGACACAACAAAGCATGGACACCCATCACTAAAGCATGCCCACTGCACATACCCCTAACACCCCCCTCAACCATCATCACACAAGCCCCCACACAGGAATGCTAGCACTGGGGTACACGCTCACCCACCCATTGCACACCATGACACACACAGATGCAATAATCATGCCTTAACACCCCTGCAGGACAACTACCCAACGTCACCAGACAGGAGGGTCCAGACATCTCCACCCCACCCACAGAAGAGGCCCACAGTGATGACAGCAGCTCTGTCCAACTGGATCCAGATGACCAGCCTGGACCATCGTGGGCCTCGGGACAGTCGGTTCCCCACACCCAGGCACAGCCCACCACAGACCTTCCACCCTCTGGTAACACCAGCACAGCACCCACCCAGCGAGCCCATACCTCCGTACCCAGGACACGTCAATCAGCTGTGTGTCCACCACTACAGGGAACCCAGGATAACCCACCACCCCAACAACAACAGGGACCTGGGGGCAGTGGTAGTGGGCACATGGTCCAGGGGACGGAGGCCCAAGAATACAGGGGAACTGGGAGGGCTGCTGTGTGACAGGGGGCAGACAGGCCTAGGGAACCCACTCTCCACGAGGCCCTCTCCTCCATCATGGGAGCATACCACCACTCCCAGGAGACGATGGCAACGGTACAGGCCAAGTTTCAGGAGACCCAGCGCCTGCAGGAGGAACAGTATTTGGGCTTCAGGGAGGAACTCAGAACCATCAGCACCGCCCTGGGCACCATCGTAGGGGTGCTGAAGGAGATACTTAACACCAGGTGGGACACTGTGGCACTCCAAGGGGCCCCTCACACTAGCATGGACGATGAACTGCCCACCACCTCCGCCGGCACTAGTGGACAGGAGGCACCACCACAGGACCACCACACCAGCACCCCACCCCCTGCAGACAGAGAACCACCCGCAAATGGTCCCTGAGATCCAGGAACAAGACAGAGCACGATGCCAAGACCCCCGCCAAGAAATGAGACCACCCTGATTGTCATCCTACTGTCCCACTTTGTAACCCTGTCCATATTGGAACTGCCCCAGCTCCACTTCCTATGCCCATATGGGCAATGCACCTGTGAGACTACAAGACTGGACTCTGCCATGGACATTCCTCCACCATCACCCCTCACCATTTTACAACCCCCCTGCAATATTTAGCACTGCAATAAACACCCTTGAAGCACAAAACAATCTGGAGTCAGTCTGTGATTTTGAAAATGTGTATTAGCAATGACAGTGACAAAATGCGTTCTCAAATGTAATGTCAACATACCTATGTCACACATCTCAAGTCCATGAGGAATCTAAGCAGATAACACACGTTGGAAACCACACCTGTGAACCCGTAATGGAAATGTACAACTCAATTACCATATACTGGTTGAAAGCGACAGACAGGATAGAGGTAGAAGTGTGAAAGTACTTGTAGTAGGCAGGAATGTATTCTCACCTGTGTGTCACTGGAAATATTGCTGGATAGCTGAGTCCCTGTTGTCAATGTCTTCTTCCTCTGCTTCCTCCTCATCACTGTCCACAGGCTCCACAGCTGCCACAACACCGTCATCTGGCTGCAGAAAAGGCACCTGTTGTCACAAAGCCAAATTGTGAAGCATACAGCAGGCCACGATGATCTGGCACACCTTCCTTGGTGAATAGAATAGGGAACCACCTGTCATATGGAGGCACCTGAACCTGGCCTTCAGGAGGCCGAAGGTGCGTTCGATCACCCTCCTAGTCCGCCCATGAGCCTCATTGCAGCGTTCCTCGGCTGTGGTCCTGGGATTCCTCACTGGGGTCAGTAGCCATGACAGGTTGGGGTAACCAGAGATACCTAATAGCCACACACGGTGCCTCTGGAGTTGACCCATCACATAAGGGATGCTGCTATTCCGCAGGATGTAGGCGTCATGCACAGAGCC
Organism: Pleurodeles waltl; assembly: GCF_031143425.1. Lineage (NCBI taxonomy): Eukaryota > Metazoa > Chordata > Amphibia > Caudata > Salamandridae > Pleurodeles > Pleurodeles waltl. Next base: position 914,640,262 of record NC_090447.1, on the reverse strand, counting down.
AGGGAACATAGCATTTACCTGGGAGATGTACTGGTCTGCAAAACATACCATCTGTACATTCATGGAATGATAACTCTTCCGGTTCCTGTACACCTGTTCACTCCTGTGGGGGGGGACCAGAGCTACATGGGTCCCATCAATGTCACCTATGATGTTGGGGATATGTCCAAGGACATAGAAGTCACCTTTCACTGTAGGCAAATCCTCCACCTGAGGGAAAACGATGTAGCTCTGCAGGTGTTTCTGCAGGGCAGACAAAACTCTGGACAACACGTTGGAAAACATAGGCTGGGACATCCCTGATGCCATGGCCACTGTTGTTTGAAATGACCCACTTGCAAGGAAATGGAGCACTGATAGCACCTGCACTTGAGGGGGGATCCCTGTGGGATGGCGGATTGCTGACATCAGGTCTGGCTCCAACTGGGTACACAGTTTCTCGATTGTGGCACGGTCAAACCTGTAGGTGATGATCAAATGTCGCTCCTCCATTGTCAACAGGTCCACCAGCAGTCGGTACACCGGAGGATTCCGCCATCTCCTCACATGTCCCAGCGGACGGTGCCTAGGAAGGACAATAGCGACCACAGAGTCAAACAACTCAGAGGTATGTACCCACAGTCTACACAGAACACCATTCATACACAGAAACTGGCCTGTATTTGTGTTGTGCGACAAGGCCTAGGTCTGTGTGACGCAGTTGTTAATTAGGCCATGTGGGCCCCTGAAATGGCGGCTGCCTGACCTCTAAAGTGGGACAATGGGATGTGAGGTAACTGCGTTGGCGTTGTACACCGTCGCGGTAGGCAGTCGAAGACCACAGCGCAATGCTGCATTGGTTAACATTGGACCCTATGGGTCCCAGGAGCCAATGACGATGTACGCCGGCGGTGATGCTACGCACCGCCGCGGACGTGACCGCCATTTTCTAGCTGTTCAATCACTCGATACCTGATTTTCAACAGGAGAGGACCTACACTGCAAGTGCTGCTGTGACCTCGGTCTGGAAGAGACAATGGCTCGTGCGTCTGGGGAAAGGGCCCCTGCCTTCACTGCAGAGGAGTTGGAGAAGCTCGTGGACGGGGTACTCCCCCAGTACACGCTACTCTACGGTCCTCCAGACCAACAGGTAAGTACACAGGGAGCACGTTGTATGGGCTATGCCTGTGTGGAGAGGGCTGGTTGTAAGAAGGAAGGGGGCACAGTTCTGCGTGCATGAAGGACTGTGAATGCATGTGCCACATGGCAGGGCTAGGGATGTGGGCCACTCACTTCGACGGTGCAGTTGCTAATGACTTCTCTTCTTCCCCTGTACATTTCATGTAGGTTAGCGCCCACCAGAAGAAGGATATTTGTCGTGCCATCGCCAAGGACGTCCGGACCCTGGGGGTCCACCACAGACGGAGCACCCACTGCCGTAAAATATGGGAGGACATTCGCAGCTGGAGCAAGAAGACGGCGGAGGCTCAGCTGGGGATGGCCCCCCAACGTGGGAGGGGTGCCCGTCGAACCATGACCCCCCTGATGTTCTGGATCCTGGCGGTGGCCTACCCTGAGTTGGATGGGCGCTTGAGGGCATCACAGCAGATACAAGGGGGTGAGTACAACATCATTCAGCGGACTTTGCGCTCAGTGAAGGTGTCTGGGTGGGGGAGGAGGGCTGTGGGTTTCCCTAGGCCAGGGTGAGAACCGTAGGCTAGGCCCCTCCGTAATGCATGCCATTCGGCACCCCACCCCACCTCTGTAGAGTGCCAAGTACAGGTATACATGCCCCTGTGTCATCTATGTGTGCAGATGTCGACCATAGCCATGTAGGCCATATCCCAGGAATTGCATCTGTAGAGCCCAACAGCGCAGCGTAATGCAGGGGGCTGCTGTGTCTGTATTGTCCGCCAACGCCATGCACTCAACCTGTCTTTCTTCTGTCGTCCCCCCCCTTTTTGTGGTCTCCCTGTTCTTGTGTGCATCACCATCATCAGGCGGAGGTACAGTGGCACCGGAGCACGAGGGAGCTGCATCCCACATGGCCATGGAGGGCCACACCACGGACTCGGAATACACCAGTGGGACGGAGGGCGAGGGGAGCTTCACGCGGTCACAGGATCTGCAACCAGCGACACGGACTTGTCCTCCGATGGAAGCTCCCTTGTGGTGGTGGCAAAATCTTTGCCACCCACTTCTACAGGTACAGCCGCCACTCCCCCCTACCAGCACCGCCCTCCCTGCAGCCCCTCAGCCTTCGCCCCGTGCCCGCTCACCCAGGAGGGTGGGCATCACCTTCACCCCAGGCATCTCAGCCCCTGCCCCTGTCACCTCTGCTGCCCTCAGTGAGGAGGCCATTGACCTCCTCAGGTCACTCACTGTTGGGCAGTCTACCATTTTGAATGCCATCCAGGGTGTAGAAAGGGAATTGCAACACACAAATGCATTCCTGGAGGGCATTCATTCTGGTCAGGCTGCCCTTCATCGAACCCTGCAAACTCTGGCCTCAGCACTGATGGCAGCCATTGTCCCTGTGTCTAGCCTCCTCCCTCCAACTTCCTCCACCCAGACCCAATCCCCTGTACCCCAGCCTATCTCAAGCACACCATCAGACCAGCATGCACACACCTTACCACACAAGGGAAGCTCAGGCAAACATAAGCACCACACATCCCACAGGCACTCACTCAAGCATCACACACATACAGACACACCAACATCCACTGCCTCCACTGTGTCCCCCTCCTCGTTGTCTCTCTCCTCCCTCCCAGTCTCATCTACACTCTCACCTGCATGCACTACCACTACAGCCACTACGTCCCGCATCAGCACACCCACCACCACACCCCGCTCACGTGCACTCACCACCCCCCCTACCATTTACACGTCCCCTGTGTCCTCTCCCAGTGTGTCTGTGACGCCCCCTCCCAAAGTACACAAACGCAGGCACACACCCACCCAACAACCATCCACCTCACGACAGCCTCCAGCGCATGCACCTTCACCCAAAGTCACCAAACGTACACCTCCTACAACCACTACCTCTTCCTCCATTCCCAAACCCCCTCCAGCTACCCGTCCCAGTGTTCCTAAGAAATTTTTCCTGACCAAGCTTGACCTCTTTCCCACCCCCCCTCCAATTCATAGGTCCTGTACTAGCACCCCAGCCAAAAAATCTCCGGGACCAGTGGTGCCTGTTGTTACAGGTATGTGGAGTGCACCGGGCACCAGGGCAGCCAGTATGACACGGAGCCACAGCACAGCCAGACCCCCCCGTGAAGCACCAGAAGTTGGACAGTGCCCGGCGGGAGAGGGTGAAGACTCCAGCCAGCAAAGCTGCTCACAAGGGTCCCGGGGGGAGTGTCGACTCAGCTGTGACTCCTCCCAAGGTGGGGAAGGGGCAGAAGAAATCGCCAAAGTCTGGGAGGAGCAGCACGGCGGAGAAGACCGCCATCATCCCCGCTGCCCAGGAGGCCACCGCCAGCCCAATCGTCACTGGCCAGGAGGCCACCGCCAGAGTCAGTGCCCAGGAGGCCACCGCCAGCCACAGCCCAGCTGCCCAGGAGGGCCCCGGCAGCCACAGCCCAGCTGCCCAATGAAGGACCGCCAGCCCCAGCCCAGCTGGGCAATGAAGGACCGCCATGGCAAGCTCTGCTGAACAGGGCAAGCACCGCTGAACAGGGCAAGCACCGCTGAACAGGGAAAAGACCGCCATGGCAAGCTCCGCTGAACAGGGCACGCACCGCTGAACAGGGCAAGCACCGCTGAACAGGTCAGAAACTGCAAACTCAAGCACCGCTGAACAGGGCAAAGACCACCATGGCAAGCACCGCTGAACAGGGCAAGCACCGCTGAACAGGTCTGGAACTGCAAACTCAAGCACCGGTGAACAGGGCAAAGACCGCCATGGCAAGCTCCGCTGAACAGGGCAAGCACCGCTGAACAGGGCAAGCACTGCTGAACAGGCCAGAAACTGCAAACTCAAGCACCGCTGAACAGGGCAAAGACCGCCATGTCAAGCTCCGCTGAACAGGGCAAGCACCGCTGAACAGGTCAGAAACTGCAAACTCAAGCACCGCTGAACAGGGCAAAGACCGCCATGGCAAGCTCCGCTGAACAGGGCAAGCACCGCTGAACAGGGCAAGCACCGCTGAACAGGTCAGAAACTGCAAACTCAAGCACCGCTGAACAGGGCAAAGACCGCCATGGCAAGCTCCGCTGAACAGGGCAAGCACTGCTGAACAGGTCAGAAACTGCAAACTCAAGCACCGCTGAACAGGGCAAAGACCGCCATGGCAAGCACCGCTGAACAGGGCAAGCACCGCTGAACAGGTCAGGAACTGCAAACTCAAGCCCTGCTAGCCCATGGGCGGCAGGGACAGTGACGCAACTGGGACCGTCACGGGGTGAGTGATGCACTCTGGGCACCAGTCCCCTCCAGAACCAATGGAGACATGCATCCACTACCTCTGTCCTTCACAGGATGAAGCACTCTGGGCACCAGTCCCCCTCCAGAACCAGTGGAGACATGCATCCACTACCTCTGTCCTTCACAGGATGAAGCACTCTGGGCACCAGTCCCCCTCCAGAACCTGTGGAGACTGTTATCCACTTGAGAGACTGTGGCTTTGCACTCCCCAGGATGGTACAGTGGGCAAACCACCCACTGTGGAGACTTGAGAGACTGTGGCTTTGCACTCCCCAGGATGGTACAGTGGGCAACCCACCCACTGTAGAGAATTGAGAGACTGTGGCTTTGCGCTCCCCAGGATGGTACAGTGGGCAAACCACCCACTGTAGAGACTTGAGAGACTGTGGCTTTGCACTCCCCAGGATACATCAATGGGCATGGAGCCCCCTCGAGGAACTGGCGTCGTGCACTCATCCGGCTGAGGTGCCCCCCCTTCCATTACCCCTGAGGTGCCTGTTGTATTTCTATCTGATGCCCCAGCAGTGTTCTCTCCGTTTTGATCAGGTATCTAGTGTGGGCCTCGCCCATGCATTTTGGGCCCAGTGGTCCACGGACAATGAATGGTGCATTACCTGCACTACTAATCGTGGTGTATATTTTGTTTAATGTGTATATATATATATATATAGATATGTAGATATTTGCTTACTGTATTTTGATATATTACAATGGTTCCACTCATTTCCTTTTGTCTTTGCATTCTTCCGTGGGGTTTGGGGGTTGTTACTGTAATGTTTCGATATGCATTGGTGTGTGTGTTGTAGTGGGTGAGGGTCGGGGTGGGGGTGGGGGTGTTGCGTGTGTGTGTCCCTGTCTTTTGCCTCCCCCTCCCCTATGTCGTAGGTGCAGTACTCACTGTTGTCTTCGCCGCCGGCGTTGATGATCGTCGTATAGGAGCAGGAAGACTAGTGCAGGAAGAATATGGAGTTCCGGCTCCATGGTGTCGTCGTTCCTCGTGGAGTGTGTAGAGGTGAGCGTTTTCCCTTTGAAATTCCTGTTTCCACCATGTTTTTATCCGCTGTGAATCCGCCCCGGAAAAGGTGGCAGATTGGTAGGTTGTGATACTGTGGGCGGTACTTTGTCTCCCGCCTGTCTGTTGACGGTGACCGCCGCGCTGTTTGTCTGTACCGCCGTGGCGGTCGGAGTGTTAAAGTGGCTGTCTTTGTTAGCGGTTTCCGCCACGGTCATAATTCCCATTTTTTTACCGCCGGCCTGTTGGCGGTCTTACCGCCGCTTTAACACCGTCCGCTAGGGTTGTAATCACCACCACATTGTCTACAGCTGGACATGGACTCTCCTTATGAAAGCCTGATCTTCAAGGAAATGAAGGGGTTGTATGCAAAGAGGAAGTTATATATGGGGAGGAACCCTAACAAGAGTCAGCTCTTAGGCCCCCTCCTTCAGGATGACCAGGATCAAGCTGGTGGCCAGGAGGAGGAGAATGAAGGAGAGGACACTAATCCCACTGAGGTAGAAGAAGACATTCTAGACCTGGAGGAGTACTCCTCAAAGGATCACAATAGTCTTAGTAGACAAACTAGCATAGCCGGTAGTGGGAAAGGAAGTCACACTTGTAGGGCTCCTTTCACACCCAGAGGGCAAGTAGAAAGGGTCACCAAACCTAGGAATAGATCCACCTTTGCTCATTCTCACATCACTTCAGTATCTGAAGGATCCCACTGAACAACTCCAGGGGATGACTTTATAGATAGAAAGCTCAGGAAACTGAGACTGGAGGAGGCCAGGCTGAGGCTGCAGCAGCATCAGCTGGCCCTAGATAGGGAGGCCTTGGCAGTGGAGTTAGAAAGACAGGAGTTGGGGTTAGCACCCCATGGTGGCAGCCTCAACTCAGGTTTCAGGGATTACAGAGTCAGGGAGGACTCCTTGGATTCCAGAAACCTGCTCAAAATTGTTCCACATACAAGGTTGGGGATGATATTTACAAGTGGTTTACTGCACTTGAGAGGGCCTGTAGAGTTCGAAGGGGCCCTCAAAGGCAGTGGGCTAATATTCTCTGGTTGTCCTTCCGTGACAAGGGGAGGGATAGACTTATCACTGTCAGAGAGGAGGATGCAGAAAATTACAATATTCTATAAACTGTACTCTTAGATGGTTTTGGTCTCACAACTGAGCAATATAGAATCAAGTTCAGCGAGACCAGATAATAGGCCTCACAAGATTGGGTTGACGTTGTGGGTGGTTCTGTTAAAACTTTAGAAGGCTGGTTACGTGGCAGCAAAGTGTATGACCATGAGGGCTTGTATGATCTGTTACTGCTAGAGCATATTTTGAATAATTGTGTGTCTGGCGTGTTGCACCAGTACTTGTTTGACTCAGATCTCACCTCTCCCCAAGAATTGGGAAAGAAGGCATACAAATGGGTCAGAACAAGGGTGAGCAGAAAAGCTCATACAGGGGGTGACACGGACAAGAAGAAGGATGATAAGTCACATGACAAAGGTGGGTACAAAGAAAAGAAAGAGTCTTCATCAGGCCCACAAAATTCTTCTGGGGGTGGATCTAAATCCTCTTCCTATAACAATCAGAACAAAAAGCTTTGGTGCTATATTTGTGGAAACAAAGGCCATAGGGCAGGAGACAGCTCCTGTCCTAAGAAAAGCACCAAACCTCCCACCACTACTACCCCCACTATTACAACTAGTCCTCCTAGCAATAGCAGTGGTGGTGGGAAGACTAATACTATCAATAGTCAACACAAGGGTGTAGCAGGGCTAACTCTGGGAAGTGTAGAGGGTGCTGGGTTAGTAAGGAAACCACTGAGGCTGTTTTAGTCTCTGATGGTGGCATTGACCTTGCCACCCTTGTTGCTTGTCCCATTAATAAAGATAAAAACAAGCAACAACCCCTAATAAGTGGTGTTCAGGTTGAGGCTTATAAGGACACAGGTGCCCGTGTCACCATGATGACTGAAAAACTGGTGCCCCCTGAGCAACACCTACTTGGTCATTAGAACTAAGTGACTGACTCCCACAACAACACTGTGAGCCACACCACAGCAGTTGTTGATCTCAGCTGGGGGGTTACTGGTCCTAAAACGTTGTAGTGTTCACAGACCTACCTGTAGGGTATCTACTAGGGAATGACCTGGAGACTTCAGCTTGGGCTGAAGTAGAGTTGGAAGCCCATGCAGCCATGTTGGGCATTCCTGTGCATATCTTTGCTTTGACTAGGCGTCAGACCAAGAAGCAAAGAGAGCAGGGAAACTTCAATCCTGAAACTGTGGGCCAAAAGCAGGGGTAGAAAACCTAAGAAATTATCCCCTATCCTTTCCTCCACTGATGATTCCCCCTTTGAGGAGGATGAATCTACTCCTTGGACAGAATCTACACCTGATGAACTTCAAGCTGACACAGTTGAACTCTTAGGTGCAGGGGGGCCTTGCTGGGAGGAGTTAAGTGTGGCTCAACAAACTTGTCCCAAACCTGAGGGTTTGAGACTGCAAGCTGTCAAACAGGAAGCAGGTGATGTCAGTGGCACCCACATGGTGTACTGGAAAAACAACCTCCTGTATTCAGAACCAAGGGAACCCAAACCGTGTGCCACCAGAAGATTGGTCATCCCTCTGCAATACCAAGAGCTTTTTTTTACCTTAGCCCATGGCATTCCCCTTGCTGGGACAAAGCAAAACCTGGTCCCTCACTTTCACTGGCCCCATATGTCAGAAGACACAAAGGAGTTTTGTCGCTCCTGTGTCACCTGTCAAGCCAGTGGCAAGATAGGTGGCACTCCAAAGGCCTCCTTAATTCCACTTCCAGTAAGGTGGGGTACCCTTTGAAAGGGTAGGGGTTGACATTGTTGGCCCCCTTGACCCTCCCACAGCTTTGGGAAACAGATTTATTCTGGTGGTGGTGGACCATGCCACCAGGTATCCAGAAGCCATACCTCTTAGGATCACTACAGCTCCTGCAATGGCCAAGGCTCTCCTGTGAATCTTTTCCAGAGTGGGTTTTCCAAAATAGGTTGTATCAGACAGAGTTAGGAACTTCATGCCTGTATACTTAAAATCAATGTGTAAAGAGTGTGGAGTAACATAAAAATTCACCACAGCTTACCATCCCCAAACAAATGGGTTGGTTGAGCGTTTCAACAAAAAACTCAAAGGTATGAAAAGGGCTCTATCTGAAAAACTTAGGAGGAGATGGAATGTCCTGTTACCATGCCCCCTCTTTGCCTACAAGTAGGTACCCTGGAAGGGAGTGAACTATACCCCCTTTGAACTCCTTTTTGGTCACCCTGTTAGCGGCCCACTGCCTCTTGTGAAGGAGGGTTGGAAGCAACCCCTGAAGCCCCCTTCACATGATATAGTGGATTATGTACTTGGCCTCAGATCAAGGATGGCTGAATACATGAAGAAGGCCAGTAAGAACCTTCAGGCAAGCCACAAATTGCAAAAGCAATGGCATGACTAGAAGGGAGCCCTGACTGTATACCAACCAGGCCAGAAAGTGTGGGTCCTGGAGCCTGTGGCACCCAGAGCACTCGAAGACAAGCGGAGTGGATCACACATCATAGTGGAAAAGAAGGGTGAGGTCACTTATTTAGTAGACCTTGGCACTCCAAGAAGTCCCCTCGGGGTACTTCATAACCACCTAAAGCCGCCCCACAATGACAGGGATGACTTAACCGTGCTCATGGCCACTGATGAGGGACAGAAGATGAGAGTGACCCTCTCTCTGATCTCTTCTCCAATTCTGCAGCTCAGTTGAAGGGGTAGGTCTAGCAGATTGCCTTTCTGAGTCTTAAAAGGAAAACTGCAGAAATCTCCTGGAACAGTTCTCTGAAATGTTTCCCCTTACACCTTGCCAAGCCCCGTGGTGTGAACACACCATTGATACAGGGGACAGCCTGCCTGTCAGAGTAAAATCTATAGGCAGCCTGATCATGTAAGGGAGTGCATCAAAGCAGAGGTGCAAAAGATGCTTGACCTGGGAGCACTCAGATAGCCCCTGGACTAGCCCAGTGGTGCTGGTCCAAACAACACACTCTCAATATGGGAAAAGAGAAATGAGATTTGGTGCTGACTATAGAGGGCTCAATACAGAAACCAAAACTGATGCTCATCATATCACCAGGGCAGATGAGCTCATAGATACACTGGAATCTACCAAGTATCTTAGCACTTTTGACCTTACTGCTGGCTGTTGGCAGATTAAGTTGTCAGAAGAGGCTAAACATAAACTGCATTCTCTACCATTGGAGGGCACTACCAATTTAATGGTCTTTTGTTTAAAGAATGCACCTGACACTTTTCAGAGGCTGGTGAACATAGACCGCCAAGGTTTCGGAGCCTTCAGTGCAGCATATCTAGATGATATAACTGTCTTTAGCTCCCCCTGGGATGAAGACCTGGTCCACCTCTGGAAGGTTTTGGAGGCCCTGCAGAAGGCAGACCTCGGTATCAAGGCTTCAAAGTGCCAGATAGGGCAGGGTAAAGTGGTTTATCTGGGACACCTAGTAGGTGGGGAACAGATTCAGCCACTACAGGGGAAAATCCATACAATTTTGGATTGGACTCCCCGTATCACAAAAACCCAGGTCAGAGCCTTCTTAGGTCTCACTGGGCATTACAGGAGGTTCATTAAAAACTATGGCTCCATTGTTGCCCCCCTTAATTACCTCACCTCCAAGAAAATGCCTAAAAAGGTATTATGGGCAGCTAGCTGTCAAAAAGCTTTTGAGGAACTCAAACAAGCCTTGTGCTCTGCACCTGTTCTAAAGAGCCCAAAATACTGCAGGAAGTTCATAGTTCAGAATGATGCATCAGAGATAGGGGTTGGGGGAGTTCTCTCACAACTTAATACGGAGGGCCAGGATCAACCAGTAGCTTTTATTAGCAGAAGGTTTACCCCCAGAAAAAAGTGTTGGTCAGCCATACGGAGGGAGGCCTTTGCTGTGGTCTGGGCCTTGAAGAAGTTGCGACCATACCTCTTTGGTACTCACTTCATTGTTCAGACAAACTACAAGCCTCTCTAACGGCTTAAATAGATGAAAGGAGAAAACCCCAAATTGCTGAGGTGGTCCATTTCCCTACAGGGTATGGACTTTACAGTGGAACATAGACATGGGAGTAACCACTCCAATGCAGTTATTTCCACTTAGACAAAGAAGACTCATCTGGGCAAGGTTAACCTTCTTGGCCCTCATTTGGAGGGGGGGGGGGTTGTATGGGAAAGAACCCTCTTTCTTGGCATGGTTATCCCCTTTTGCTGCCTGATGTCAGTGTGTTTGACTGTGTTTACTGGGATCCTGCTAACCATGACCCCAGTGATTATGCTCTCTCTCCCAAAAGTCTGTATTTCACCCACTATTGGAACAGTAGTGCCCCATTATGAGTCCCTAGTATATCGTACCTTGGTGCCCAGGGCATTGGGGTTCCAGGGGATCCCTATGGGCTGGAGCATATATTTTGCCACACATAGGGAGCCCAAGCAAAGGGTTCTGCAGGACTGCCATTGAAGCCTGCGTGAAAAGGTGCAAGCACCCTTTTGCTGCCACTTTTCACTACACCAGGTCACTTATAAGTCATCCCTATGGCAGACCTTCCAGCCCAGAGGGCAGGGTGCCAAGTACCTGTGTGTGAGGGCACCCCTGCACTAGCAGAGGTGCCCGCACAAACTCCAGGCCCATTTTCCCAGACTTCATGAGTGTGGGGATGCCATTTTACACATGTACTGGACATAGGTCACTACCTATGTCCAGCTACATAATGGTAACTCCGAACATAGGCATTTTGGTATCAAACATGTTGAAATCATATCCCAAGGCTTTTGCAAGCATTGGTTGTATGATTCCATGCACTCTGGGGGCTCCTTAGTTGGCCCTCAGCATTGCCCTTTCAGCCGTCTGAGGGTTTCTGGGCAGCCCAAGCTGCTGACTCCTCCCAGACATGTTTCTGCCCTCGTGTTGCTTGAGAAGCTCAAGCCCAGGAAGGCAGAAGAAAGGATTTCCTTTGGGACAGAGGTGTTACACTCTCTCCCTTTGGAAATAGGTATTACAGGCTTGGGAAGGTTAGCCTTCCCAAGCTACTGGAAATGCTTGGAAGGACATATTTGGTGCCCTCCTTTCATAAACCAGTCTACACTGGTTCAGGGACCCCAGTCCCTGCTCTGGCATAAAACTGGACAAAGAAAAGGGGAGTGACCACTCCTGTGTCCATCACCACCCCAGGGGTGGTGCTCAGAGCTTCTCCAGAGGGTTCCTGGGTTTTGCCATCTTGGACTCAAGGTTGTCAGGGAGCTCTGGGATCATCTGAGTGGCTAGTGTCAGCAGGTGATGTCAGAGCCCCCTCCTGGTAGGTGGTCACCCAGCTTGGTGACCAAGCCCCCTTTCAGGGCTATTTAGGGTTTTTCTCTTGGGTGGTTCCTCAGATTTGAACTGCAAGACTCCAGCAGGAATCCTCTGCACCTTCCACTTCGATTTCTGACCGAAAAAACTGCATCTGGATTCTTTAGGAACCCACAAGCTGCAATAAAAAAGCAAGGCACCTTCTGCAACATTGTATCTCTAGCTCCTCCCACCAACTGCAACATTTCCCTGGTCATGCATCCTCTGAGGACAGCCCGTCTTCAGCCTGCATCAAAGTAAAGAAGGAATCTCCCTTGGAGTGAAGGAGTCATTCTCCTGCTTCTGCAGGTACCAAGTGCGACGATGACCAGCTGCATGGATTCCCTCTCCTGCTGAGTTGAGTGGATCCTGCATCACGGGTTGTGGACTGAAGTGCTGATTGTCCTCTCTTCCAACTGTCCAACTTGAGTGAAGGTAAGCCCTTGCCTGCTGACGCAGGACAGTCCTCCTGTGTACTGCATCCTTTGCAGCTGCCAAGGCTTGTTGGCATCCTTCCTCCAAGAGCTTCACGCATCCTGAAGCTCCAGCCTTCAGCACTCCTTCCTGTGATGCACAGCTCCCTGAGTGGTTTTCCAGCAGCGTGGAAGCCTTTCTTATAGTGCTGCATGGGCCTCTTCTGCTACTTTCCTGTACCCGTCCTGTGGGACTCCTTTGGGTGCTGCCTGGGCTTCTGTGGGTTCTCTGTGTTGCTGGGACCCCTCTGACTCCCCCTCCTGCATAAAGTCCACCTGGTCCTTCCTGGTCCCCGGCAGCTCCACTTTCTGCTAACCCCGAGTTTTGCATGTGGCAAGGCTTGTTGGCGTAACCCAAAGATGCAACCCAACTGAAATCCTACTCTGGTGTGGGACATCACCTGCATCCTCCAGGAACCCGACTTTGTCTTCTTGGGTGCAGTGCTGACTCTCCTTCTTCACCAGTGGTTTACCTTTTGCACCTACATCCTGGTGGGTATAGGGGCTCCTGCCCTTCCTGGACTCTGCAGTCCTTCTTGGACTTGGTCCCCTTCTTCCACATGTCTTCTTGTCCAGGAATCCACTGCTGGTGTCGTGCAGTCTCTTCTGGGTTTTGCATTCTTCTTCTTTACTTTTCTGTGTGTGTTCTGTGAAACTTACTGTGATTTTTCCAGGTGTCTGGGGTTGGTTGTTGTACTTACCTTTGGGCTTTCCTAGTACTCCTAACTCTCCTCTACACACTACACTTACATCGGTGGGGGACCAACATTTGCATTCCATGTTTTTAGTATATGGTTTGTTCTCCCAGTAGGCCTACTTCTTACTATTATGATTTTCAGTAAGTGCGCTGTTTTCTGTTTTTATGCCTACTTCTGCATACTAGTGTACATATCTTGTGTATTACTTACCTCCTAAGGGAGTATAGCCTCTATAGTATTTTGGTATTTGTGTCACCAAAATAAAGTACCTTTATTCTTGTAACACTGAGGGCCTGATTACAACTTTGGAGGAGGTGTTAATCCGTCCCAAATTTGACGGATATACCACCAGCCGTATTACGAGTTCCATAGGATATAATGGACTCGTAATACGGCTGGTGGTATATCCGTCACTTTACCGTCACTTTTGGGACGGATTAACACCTTCCTCCAAAGTTGTAATCAGGCCCTGAGTGTTTTATTTCATGTGTGTAAGTACTAAGTGTGACTACAGTGGTATTGCATGAGCTTTGCATGACTCCTAGATAATCCTTGGCTGTTCATCCACAGGTACCTCTAGAGAGCCTGGCTTCTAGACACTGACTGCACTACACTAATAAGCGATACCTAGACCTGGTATAAGGTGTAAGTACCATAGATACCCACCACAGACCAGGCCAGCCTCCTTCATCTATCTAGTATCGCCACCACATGAGTGTGCAAACAGTCCAACACTTAGGCACATGCTCACATCAGGTCTGTTTCACAGAACATAAATATGTTTTCTTATAAAAACATCATACAGGCCAGGGAAAGGGAAGGAGGTTGTTCCGGCCAGGATACCCATCCATGCTGTATGAAATTAAACTGTTTACCTTGGCCTTGTCTCTACAACCAGCCAAGAAGATGGCAGCAAGACCCCTGTTCTCAGTTAATGGGGTGGGGGCTACTTTCATGGACTAAGTATGGACAGATTAGGCAATTACTGCTATGCTCTCGCTAGGAGCTAGGGGTTAGGTTGGACTCCTATATACGTTTCCAATATGCTTGGGTTGTTTATTTCCTTTTCACTGTTAGTAACAATCCTAATCTTGCTATGTCTCATTGCCTTAATAATTGCAGCTCATATACTTTATCGTAGATTGCAGTCTTTTCAGTAAGTGTATTGAAAACCATTCTGCATCTTTTCTATGACCTACGTGTGTGTATGAGACCATTGCTATTGAAAGCAAGGGATTAGGGGCCATATTTATACTTTTTGACTCAAAACTGCACTAACGCAGTTTTGCGTCAAAAAAATTAGCGCCGGCTAACGCCATTCTGAAGCGCCATGCGGGCGCCGTATTTAATCAATGACGTTAGCCGGCGTTAGCCACCGGTGCTGCCTGGTGTGCGTGGAAAAAAACGACGTACACCAGGCAGCGCCGGCGTAGGGGGATATGGGGCTTGGGCGTCAAAAAATGGGGCAAGTCAGGTTGAGGCAAATTTTTCGCCTCAACCCGATTTGCGCCATTTTTTTCGACTCCCAACCCCCATAGAAATGACTCCTGTCTTAGCAAAGACAGGAGTCATGCCCCCTTGCCCAATGGCCATGCCCAGGGGACTTCTGTCCCCTGGGCATGGTCATTGGGCATGGTGGCATGTAGGGGGGCACAAATCAGGCCCCCCTATGCCACAAAAAAACAACAAAAAAAAATGACTTACCTGAACTTACCTTAATGTCCCTGGGATGGGTCCCTCCAGCCTTGGGTGTCCTCCTGGGGTGGGCAAGGGTGACAGGGGGTGTCCCTGGGGGCATGGGAGGGCACCTCTGGGCTCCTTCAGAGCCCACCGGTCCCTTAATGCCTGCCTTTTGCAGGCGCTTAAAAACGCGCAAAAGCGGCCGTACGTAATTTTTTTTGACCCGCCCACTCCCGGGCGTGAATTTTGCCCGGGAGTGTAAATACGGCGCACATGCCTCGGAGTCAATTTTTTAGACGTGAACGCCTACCTTGCATATCATTAACGCAAAGTAGGTGTCCACGCTAAAAAATGACGCAAACTCCATGGACTTTGGCGCTAGACGCGTCTAACACCAAAGTATAAATATGGAGTTAGTTTTGCGTCGGAATTGCGTAAAAAAAAAACGACGCAATTCCGGCGCAAACGGAGTATAAATATGCCCCTGGATTTCTCAACCACGACTTCCCTGACAAGTCACCAAGTATCATGTGTGAGGCTGCCACAAATCACTTTTGTTTCCTATGTTTTGGTGAGGTGCTGCTAGCTAGCTGTAATGGTTGGGGCGATAGCTGGCAACTGGTGTGGGATTGACTCAGTTACTCAGAAGCGGTGTCGCTACTGCACCGAATACAGCAGTCTTGATCCAATAATGAGTCCTATGACAGACACATCCATAAAACAGTAAGCTATTTCAAAACTGCACTTTTAAAGTTACTAAAAATGAATCAAACCAGTAGTAAATGGACCCCAGCTCAGACTTCAAGTACGTTCAGCACCACACGTGGCCACCGCTGCCACTGCCACACACTAACATAGAAAATAAAGACTCCAACTAATATCTATAGAAATATACTGCAAAACACTTTTTTCTTCCCTTTTGAAGATCCTAATAAATGGAATGCATAAAATCCATTTTTTTATCACCCAGTCTTATTTCTTTTTAAAGCAAATGCTGATGTATTATATAATAAGGCATACAACACTTGCAACACATCTGGTAATGAAAGAAGTGATGCACTAAACTCTACCACCCACTCCAGCTGAAACACATTTCAATAACAACCAGTCACAGCCAGTCTAAGCACATAAGAAATTAATTTACACAGCAAACAATATTATGGGGGTCATTCTAACCCTGGCGGTCGGCGACCTTGGCCATTCTGACCGCGGCGGTATCGCCCGCCGGCCCAGCGGGAAAGCCAGAATGGCCGCCGTGGTCTTTTGACCGCGGTGCGGTCATTCGGCGGTTCGCGCTTGGCCGGCGGCGACTGCCGCCCGCCAATGTAGGAATGACCCCCTATATGCCTTCATTTTGTTAGTGAGCATGTTTATTGGTTTGCCCCTCATTTTTAAGATTAATTAGATGAGTAGGATAAGAGAGAGGTTTACAGACAAAGGAGTAACATCTTTTTAATGTCCAGAGAAGCTGTCATTGTAGTATATCACGTCTGTCCTGATGTGATGCTTGACAAGGTTGGACATTGGGAGAAGAAGTTTAACTCATCTGCATTCTGCTCCTTTGCTATGCCTGCCTATGTCAACAAACTGACTGCACTCTGTTTCATGGCCACTGGATCTTTCCAGAGGGTCACCTATGACAACCATTGCATTTTATGGGCAATCCAGTCTTGACGCTTGTTTTAGGTACTGAGAGGCATAGTCAGAAGATTACACCAGTTTATCACCATGTGACAGTCACTTGAATTCTGTGCCTTTGGGTAAACCCTGCTGTACTACGTTTCATTGACTTCACCCACGTGGCACTTAAGCCACCTTGCCATATAGCACACTTCCTTCCTAAAAGATACAGCTCCATCAATGCGCAAGATGTCTGAATTGCCTGGGGTGGCTTCATCGATGTGTATGCTGTTTTTTTCTGAAAGTGCATTACAGCCACATATTCCAACAATCACCATTGTACATTGTTTGGTTGTCTGGGTTTTTGGTGACATGTGGCTAATTGGTAACATCACCTCACACTGGAGCTACATGTCCATATTAGCGTGGTAACATAATACAAATTCACTGCAACACAGTGCACACACATTACTCTCACATCCACTGCATGTTGTTTTGGCATGATGTTTTAAATGTATACGAGAGGCCCCCTTATAAAAAATATTCACATGTGTATTGCAGGTGATTCCGGAAATGTTCTTTTTCCCCATCTACTCACACACTACAGACTCCAACTGCACTACCATAACAGAGGTACACTAGGGCTCACATACATACCAAAGCTGGAATTGAATGCACTTTTGGGATCCTTAAGCTGCAGTTCAGTTGTCTTGGCTGTATGGGGGATGAGGGGTACTGGCGTACTCCTAAGAAGTTGTGTGCAAGATCAGTGTAGATGGTTGCATGTTGCACAATATTGCCATGCAACAAGGATTACATGTAGATCTTTACCCTGGTCTTCACTCACATCCAGGAACCCGGAGTGGTGCAGAGAATAGAGGCCAGGGTATTTGGGTGGAGTGTCAACTAGTTATTTCTTGAGTTGCAATCTGCTTGCTGCATTTACATACCTAGATAGTGTCTTGTCAGTGATGAATTGTTGACTACTACCACACTGTCCACATATACCATCCTGAAACAGCTGTTTCTTTCTCATGATGCCACAACTAACATGAAGTGCTCTGAGGAAAAATAACTTACTTCTTCATTTTCTATACCATTCAAACACTCATCATTAACAACTCTTAAGCAAAAAATCTCACATAGGAATTGTACCCTAATGTTTTAGGTCAAAAGTACTAAAATATTTAGTAAACACACATTTATTCGGTACACATGATAATATATTTGTGATTATATTGATTAATCTGTTTTTCCTGCATGCAGGGCATCTCCTCCTACATGCAGAGGTATGGTCCTATAGAGTGTTAATTCCTGCATGTGAAGTCTCTGAAATTCATGCAGGGTGGAGTACTCTGCCTACCACAACAAACAGGAAATTATTTACAGGAAGAGAAAGTGAGCCATTTTGTGGTCATTCAGAACCATATACTCTTCCCTAGAACACCATCCCCCTCTATCCTGCTGATCCTTGCCATAATAAGGTTGAGGAACATGTCCCAATTCACAGATCAAGAATTTGACATAATTAATGAAGGGGTCACTCAAAAGTACTTTCAGATTTTTTGAGGTCCAGAGACCCAGCTGAGTAATGCATCACAGGCCCAAACCAAGCAAAACATCACCATGTGCTGCAGTGCAGTGGGTGACCACACCCCGTGGGAGAAGTTATTCTGTAAGTGCTTAGAGGACATTTGTTGCTGGGCCTGAATCGATGTTGAGGACATTATGGCTTTGTCCTTACAGTCAGGTTCTTGGCACACCCGCACAAGGTCTCTGTATAGGAGGTGTGGAGTCCTGAGATGAGTCTGTAAGGCCCTCCTTGTTCAACTGTAAATGTAGCAGATAATGGTGGTTATTACAACCCTGGCGGACGGTGTTAAAGCTGCGGTAATACCGCAAACAGGCTGGTGGACAAAAAAATGGAATTACGACCCAGGCGGAAACCGCCAACAAAGACAGCCACTTTAACACATCGCCCGCCAGGGCGGTACAAACAAACAGCGCAGCGGTCACCGCCAACAGACAGGCGGAAGACAATGTACCGCCCACACTATCACAACACACCAATCCGCCACCTTTTCTGGGGCAGATTCACGTGGATAAAAACACGGCGGAAACAGCTTTTGCTATGGGAAAACGCTCACCTCAACACATCCACGAGGAACGAGGACTCCATGGACCCGGAACTACAAATCTTACCTGCCCTTGCATTCCTGCTCATCCACGACCAACAGCAACGTAGGCGCAGAACATACCGGTGAGTACTGCACCTACGACACGGGGAGGCAAAAGTTACGGAGACACCCACCAAACACCCCCATCCCAACCCTCGCATATTACAACATACACACCAATGCAGTCACAAAAATCACAGTAACAACCCACAACCCCCCCGGAAGAATGCAATGACAAAGCAAATAGCGGCCAAACTTTGTATTTTGCCAATATACTACTCATTAAAAAATATACGGATATATATCACGAAATCTGTCAAAAATAAATGTACAAAACAAGAAGTAGTGCAGATATGTAGACAACAATGTCCGTGCACCAACAGTCCAAAAATGCATGGGCGACGCCCACAATAGATACCTGACCAAAATCCGAGAGAACACTGCCGGGGCATCAGATAGAAACACTACAGGCACCTCAGGGGGAAGGGAAGGGGGGGCACCTCATCCACATGAAGGCGAAGCCAGATCCACGACGGGGCTCCATGCCCATTGATGTATCCTGGGGAGTGCAAAGCCACAGTCTCTCAAGTCACTACAGTGGGTGGTTTGCCCACTGTGCCATCCTGGGGAGTGCAAAGCCACAGTCTCTCAAGTCTCTACAGTGGGTGGGTTGCCCACTGTGCCATCCTGGGGAGTGCAAAGCCACAGTCTCTCAAGTCTCTACAGTGGGTGGATTGCCCACTGCCATATCCTGGGGAGTGCAAAGCCACAGTCTCTGAAGTCACTACAGTGGGTGGTTTGCCCACTGTGCCATCCTGGGGAGTGCAAAGCCACAGTCTCTCAAGTCACTACAGTGGGTGGTTTGCCCACTGTGCCATCCTGGGGAGTGCAAAGCCACAGTCTCTCAAGTCTCTACAGTGGGTGGGTTGCCCACTGTGCCATCCTGGGGAGTGCAAAGCCACAGTCTCTCAAGTCTCTACAGTGGGTGGATTGCCCACTGCCATATCCTGGGGAGTGCAAAGCCACAGACTCTCAGGTAGATGCAGGTCTCCACTGGTTCTGGAGGGGGACTAGTGCCCAGACTGGATGAGTCTCCCCGTGAAAGTACCTGTCCTGTCACTGTCCCAGCTGCACATGGGAGAACGATGCCTGATGTGCCGGACTATTCATACCCACACGGTCTCTGCCCTGTGCAGCGGTCTTCACTATGGCGGTCTTAGCCTTGTTCAGCGGTGCTTTGCCATGGCTGCCTATGGACTGTTCAGGGGTGCTTTGCCATGGCGGTCTTTGCCCTGTTCAGCGGTCTTCACCATGGCGGTCTTGGCCTTGTTCAGCGGTGCTTTGCCATAGCTGCCTATGGACTGTTCAGCTGTGCTTTGCCATGGCGGTCTTTGCTCTGTTCAGCGGTCTTCACCATGGCGGTCTTGGCCTTGTTCAGCGGTGCTTTGTCATGGCTGCCTATGGACTGTTCAGCAGTGCTTTGCCATGGCGGTCTTTGCCCTGTTCAGCGGTCTTCACCATGGCGGTCTTGGATTTGTTCAGCGGTGCTTTGCCATGGCTGCCTATGGCCTGTTCAGCGGTGCTTTGCCATGGCGGTCTTTGCCATGTTCAGCGGTCTTCACCATGGCGGTCTTGGCCTTGTTCAGTGGTGCTTTGCCATGGCTGCCTATGGACTGTTCAGTGGTAGCCTAAGATGGCGGTTCAGATACTGACATTGGTGTGTGGCATGACGATCTCCACACTGGACATTGGTGTGTGGCATGACGTTCCATCATTGCCCAGCGGGGCTGTGAGATTCTGGACCCTCCTGGGCTGTGACTCCGGCAGTTGCGGTGGTCTCCTGACCAGTAACGATACTTGAGCCCTCCTGGGCTATGACTCCGGCGGTTGCGGTGGTCTCCTGACCAGTAACGATACTTGAGCCCTCCTGGGCTATGACTCTGGCGGTTGCGGTGGTCTCCTGACCAGTAACGATACTTGAGCCCCCCTGGGCTATGAATCTGGCGGTGGTCTCTGGACCAGTGACGATACTTGAGCCCTCCTGGGCTATGATGCTGGCGGTGGTCTCCTGACCAGTAATGATACTTGAGCCCTCCTGGGCTTTGACTCTGGCGGTGGTCTCTGGACCAGTGACAATACTTGAGCCCTCCTGGGCTATGACTCTGGCGGTGGTCTCTGGACCAGTGACGATACTTGAGCCCTCCTGGGCTATGACTCTGGCGGTGGTCTCCTGACCAGTAACGATACTTGAGCCCTCTTGGGCTATGACTCTGGCGGTGGTCTCTGGACCATTGACGATACTTGAGCCCTCCTGGGCTATGACTCTGGCGGTGGTCTCTGGACCAGTGACGATACTTGAGCCCTCCTGGGCTATGACTCTGGCGGTGGTCTCCTGACCAGTAACGATACTTGAGCCCTCCTGTGCTATGACTCCGGCGGTTGCGGTGGTCTCTGGACCAGTAACGATACTTGAGCCCTCCTGGGCTATGACTCTGGCGGTGGTCTCCTGACCAGTAACGAGGGTGCTGGCGGTTGTGTCTGGACCACCGGAAATGATGGTGCACTTCTCCGCCGTGACACTCACAACAGGTTGGGGAGACTTCCTCGGGACCTTCCCCACCTTCTTTTGAGTTACAGATGACTCACCAATCGCCTTGGATCCCATTTCACTGTTTGTACCACCAGGAGTCTTGACACGTCCCGTCGTCCAATCTCCAATTTCGGAGCCTTCACAGGGGGTGGACTGACAGTGCCTTGGCTCCGGGTCCTACTGCCTGCCCTGGTGGACGGGGCACTCCAAAAACCTGGAACACGCACCACTGGTACTGGAGGCATTTTGGCTGAGGTGCTACGACGGGACTGATGAATTGGAGGGGGGGGTGGGGACAAAAAGGTCAATTTGACATAGGGACAGTTTCTGACATACACTGGGATGGGTAGTTGGAGGGGCTCTGGGAGTGGAGGAAGAGGAGGTGGTTGTAGGAGGTGTCACTTTAGGTGTTTTGGGTGCAGGTGCAGGTACTGGAGGCTGTCAAGAGGTGGATGGATGTTGGGTGAGTGATTGCCGGCGTTTGTGTACTTTGGGAGGGAGCGTCACAGACACACTGGGAGAGGACACAGGGGACGTGTATATGGCAGTGGAGGTGGTGAGTGCAGGTGAGCGGCTTGTGGTGCTGGGTGTCCTGGTGCGAGTCCTAGTACCTGTAGATGTGGTGCATGCAGGTGTGTGTGTAGACGAGACTGGGAGGGAAGAGGGAGAAGAGGAGGAGGGGGACACAGTGGAGACAGTGGATGTTGCTGTGTCTGTATGGGTCTGATGCTTGTGTGAGGGCTTGTGTGTTGCCTATGTTTGCTTGAGCTACTTTTGGATGTTGACTTGTGTGCATGCTGGTCTGTAGGTGTGCTTGGGATGGGCTGGGGTACAGGGGATTGGGTATGGGTGGAGGAAGTTGGAGGGGGGAGGCTGGACACAGGGACAATGGCTGCCATCAGTGCTGAGGTCAGAGATTGCAGGGTTCGCTGAAGGACAGCCTGACCAGAATGAATGCCTTCCAGGAATGCATTACCGTGTTTCAACTCTCGTTCTACACCCTGGATGGCATTCACAATGGTAGACTGCCCAACAGTGAGTGACCTGAGGAGGTCAATGGCCTCCTCACTGAGGGCAGCAGGTGTGACTGGGGCAGGGCCTGAGTTGCCTGGGGCGAAGGTGATGCCCACCCTCCTGGGTGAGCGGGCACGGGGCGAACGCTGAGGGGCTGCTGGGAGGGTTGTGCTGGTAGGGGAGGTGGCGGCTGTACCTGTAGAAGTGGGGCGCACAGATGGTGCCGCCACCACAGGGGAGCTACCATCGGCGGACGAGTCCATGTCGCTGTTTGGTGATCCTGTGGCCGACGTGAAGCTCCCCTCGCCCTCCGTCCCACTGGTGAAATCAGAGTCTGTGGTGTGGCCCTCCATGGCCATGTGGGATGCAGCTCCCTCGTGCTCCGGTGCCACTGTACCTCCGCCTGATGATGCTGATGTACAGAAGGACAGGGAGAGCAGAAAAAGGGTGGAGACAGAAGAAAGAGAGTTTTAGTGCATGGCATACGGCTACCGTTGGCGGACAAGACAGACGCAGCAGCCCCCTGCATTACGCCGTGCTCCTGCCCTCTGCACATGCAATTCCTGGGAAATGGCCTACATGGCAATGGTAGACATCTGCCCACATGGATGGCAAAGGGGCAACTATACATCAATTTGCCTTTTTTTTGAGCTGGGGTAGAGTGCCACATGGCCTACATAACGGAGGGGCCTTGCCTACCTAACTCGCCCTGGCCTAGGGACAACCACAGCCCACCACACCCACCCAGACAGCTCCACAGCACGCAAAGTCCATTGCATGAGGTTGATCTCACCCCTTGTGTCTTCTGTGATGTCCTTAAGCGCCCATCCAATTCCGGGTAGGCCACCGCCAGGATCCGGAACATCAGGGGGGTCCTTGTGCGACGGGCACCCCTCCCACGTTGGGAGGCCATCCCCAGCTGAGCCTCCGCCGTCTTCTTGCTGCAGCCGCGAATGTCCTCCCATCTCTTCTGGCAGTGGGTGCCCCGTCTATGGTGGGCCCCCAGGGTCCGGACCTCCTTGGCGATGGCACGCCAAATGTCCCTCTTCTGGTGGGCGCTGACCTACATGACATGCACAAGGAAAGAGGAACAGTCATTACCTACTGAACCGTCGTTGTAATTGGCCCCCTCCCAACTCTATCCCTGTGGCCCATTCATCCCCATGCATGACTGTTCTATGTACTCTGCCCCCTTCCCTCATCCACCCAGCCCTCTCCACCCAGGGCTAGCCCATCCAACGTGCTCCCTGTGTACTAACCTGTTGGTCTGGAGGACCGTAGAGTAGCGTATACTGGGGGAGGACCCCATCCACAAGTTTCTCCAACTCCTGTGCAGTGAAGGCAGGGGCCCTTTCCCCGGATGCAGCAGCCATCGTCGCTTCCAGACCGAGGTCACAGCAGCACTAGCAGTGTAGGTCCTCTCCTGTCGAAGGTCAGGTATCTAGTGATTGAACAGATAGAAAATGGTGGTGACGTCCGCGGCGGTGACGTCCGCGGCGGTGCGCATCATCACCGCCAGCGCACCTGTTCATTGGCTCCTGGGACCCATAGGGTCCAATGTTAACCAATGCAGCATTGCACTGCACTCTACAACCGCCTATCGCGACAGTGTGCAACGCCAGCACAGTTACCCCACAATTCCATTGTCCCATTTTAGAGGTCAGGCAGCCGCCATTTCAGGGGCCCACATGGCTTCATTTACTACTGCGTCACACATACCGAGGCCTACACTCAAAACCTTTCCCGGATGGGTTAATTGTCTGGTGTAGTCTTGTGTATGACTGTGGGTACATACCTGGAGGAATGCTGACAGTTTTTTCGCTGTTGTCCTTCTTAGGCACCGTCAGTTGGGACATATTGGAAGATGGCGGAATCCGCCGGTGTACTGACCGCTGGTGGACCTATTGACAATGGAAGAGCGACATGTCATCGTGACCTACTGGTTTGACCGTGCCACAATCCGGGAACTATGTACCCAGTTGGAGCCTGACCTGATGTCACCAATCCGCCATCCGACTGGAATACCCCCTGACGTGCAGGTGCTGTCAGTGCTCCATTTCTTAGCAAGTGGGTCTTTTCAGACAACAGTGGCCATGGCATCAGGGATGTCCCAGCCTATGTTTTCCAACGTCTTGTCCAGAGTGTTGGCTGCCCTGCTGAAACACGTAAGGAGATACATCATTTTCCCTGAGGTGGCGGATTTTCCTACAGTGAAAGGTGACTTCTATGCCGTCGGACATATCCCCAACGTCATAGGTGCCATTGATGGGACACATGTGGCTTTGGTACCCCCCAGCAGGAGTGAACAGGTGTACAGAAACAGGAAGAGTTATCATTCGATGAATGTACAGATGGTGTGTTTGGCAGACCAGTACATCTCCCATGTGAATGCCAAGTTCCCTGGTTCAGTGCATGACGCGTACATCATGCGGAATAGCAGCATCCCTTACGTGATGGGTCAACTCCAGAGGCACCATGTGTGGCTAATTGGTGACTCTGGTTACCCCAACCTGTCATGGCTACTGACCCCAGTGTGGAATCCCAGGACAAGGGCAGAGGAACGCTACAATGAGGCCCATGGGCGGACTAGGAGGGTAATCGAGCGGACCTTCGGCCTCCTGAAGGCCAGGTTCAGGTGCCTCCATATGACAGGTGGGTCTCTCTACTAATCACCAAAGAATGTGTGCCAGATCATCGTGGCCTGCTGTATGCTTCACAACCTGGCTTTGTGACGCCAGGTGCCTTTTCTGCAGGAGGATGGTCCAGATGGTGGTATTGTAGCAGCTGTGGAGCCTGTGGAGAGTGAAGACGAGGAAGCCGAAGAGGACGACATAGACAACAGGAACACAGTAATACAGCAGTATTTTCAGTGACACACAGGTAAGAATCCACACCAGCATATTACATATACATAACCACAACTATGTCTCTCCTGTCTGTCCTTTCCCCCCAGTGAATGGTAACTGAGTTGTGACTTTCCCTTCCGATTTCAGAGATGTGGGCCCCACTGCGTGACATCTGCTTTGTTTCCCCATGGACTACAGCTGTGTGACAGTGGTATGTTGGCATCACAATGTAAATATGCATTTTGGCACAGTAATCTCTAATACATTTGTACTAAATCACAGCCAGACTCCAGAATGTTTTGTGCAATAACTGTGTTTATTTCTGTGCTCTATATTGGTGGGTGGTTGCAAATCAGTGAGGGGTGATGGTGGAGGATTGTCCATGGCAGAGTCCAGACTAGTATTATCACAGGTGCATTGTCCAAATGGCTGTGGGAAGTGGAGCAGGGGCAGTTTAAGGATGGACAGGGTGACAATGTGGGTCAGTGTGATGACAATCAGGGAGGTATCCTTTGCTGGCGGGGTCTTGGCATCTTACTCTGTCTTCTTCCTGGATCTCAGGGCCCGCTTGCGGGGTGGTTCTCCTTCTGCAGGGGGTGGGGTGCTGGTGGCCTGTTGGTCCTGTGGCGGGGCCTCCTGTCCACTAGCGCCGGAAGAGGTGATAGGCAGTTCTTGGTCCATGCTAGTGTCAGGGACCCTTTGTGGTGCCACAGTGTCCCGCAATGTGGTGACTACCTGATTCAGAGCCCCTACAATGGTGCCCAGGGCGGAACTGATGGTTCGTAGTTACTCCCTGAACCCCAAATACTGTTCCTCCTCGCCATCGTCTCCTGGGAATGATGGTAGGCTCCCATGATGGAGGAGAGGGCCTCGTGGAGAGTGGGTTCCCTGGACCCGTCCCCCCCCTGTCGCACAGCAGCCCTCCCAGTTCCCCTGTTTCCCTGGGCCTCTGTCCCCTGGACCGTGTGCCCACTACCAATGCCCCCAGGTCCCTGTTGTTGTTGGGGTGGTGGGTTAACCTGGGTGCCCTGTAGTGGTGGACACACCGCTGATTGACGTGTCCTGGGGACAGAGGTATGGGCCCGCTGGGTGGGTGCTGTGCTGGTGTTCCCAGAGGGGGGAAGGTCTGCTGTGGCCTGTGGTTGTCTGAGGGGAACCGACTGTCCTGAGGTCCCCGATGGGCCGGGCTGGTCATCTAGATCCAGGTCGACAGAGGTGCTGTCATCACTGTGGGCCTCTTCTGGGGGTGGAGTGGACCCTCCTGCGCGGTGACGTGGCATTCGGGTCCTGCAGGGGTATAAATGGATGGTTATTGCATCTGTGTGTGCCATAGCGTGCAATGGGTGGGTGCCCGTGTACCCCAGTGCTAGCATTCCTGTGTGGGGGCTTTTGTGACGGTGGTTTGGGGGGTTATGGGTATGTGCAGTGGGCATGCTTTGTTGATGGGTGTCCATGCTTTGTGGTCGCATGCAGGGCTTGGGGTTGGGATGGGTGGGTTGTGATGGTGAGACATTTGCAAGGAGTAGGTGTGATGGGTGAGGGTGAGGGTGGGGGTATGAGTTGGCATGCTGGTGGGGGGATGAAGTTGTGAAGATGAGACTTACCAGAGTCCATTCCTCCAGATACTCCTGCGAGGCCCTCAGGATGCAGGATCGCCAAGACCTGCTCCTCCCGTGTTGTAAATTCTGGGGGAGGAGGTGGGGGTCCGCCTCCAGTCCGCTGCAACGCGATGTTGTGCCTGGATACCATTGAACGCACCTTCCCCCGTAGGTCGTTCCACCGCTTCCTGATGTCGTCCCTATTTCTTGGGTGCTGTCCCACTGCATTTACCCTGTCGACTATTCTGCTCCATAGCTCCATCTTCCTGGCAATGGAGGTGTGCTGCACCTGTGTTCCGAAGAGCTGTGGCTCTACCCGTGCGATTTCCTCCACCATGACCCTGAGTTCTTCCTCAGAAAACCTGGGGTGTCTTTGCGGTGCCATGGGGTGGTGTGGGTGATGTGTGGGGTGGATTGTGTGGAGCTAAGTGTGGTGATGTGTATTGGTGTGTTGTGTGAAGTGCGTGGTAATATTGCTGGGTGAAAGTAAAATGTGCGTCTGGGTGCTCGGATCTCTATTTCTCTGTGCGTGGTCCCGATTCTGGAGGAGTGGGGGTTTGAGGGTGATGTGGGTGTGTTCTATATTGTCTTGGGTGTGTGGGAGTGGTGTTTGTATGTGTATCAGGTGTGTGTATTTTGATTTGTCCAATGTGGTTGTATTTTGTAAGTGTGTGTGTATTTTGAGCGCGTGGGTGTGTACCGCCAATAGAATACCGCGGTTGAAAGACCGCCGTGTGGATTCGTGTGTCGTGATAGTGTGGGCGTATTTTTGTTGGCGTGACGGTGGAGGTTTGGTCATCGCCAGTTTCTCGCTGGCCTTTGGTGTGGCGGACTTTTGTGGATGTCTGTATTTTGGCGGTTTGCCTGTTGTGGGTCAGAATGACCGTGGCGGTTTGTTGGCGGTCTTCTGACAGCGGTAAGCTGATTTTACCGCCAAGGTTGGAATGACCACCATTGTGTGAATACTAGGCCAAAGAGATACCTTGGGATTTATTTTTCAGCCGATATAGGAGATTTGTATGACCTTAGTTACGCCCCCTGCTCTCGAAAACTCAGGCTTTGCTTGCCCGATGGGGGTCTCTCCCCCTTTCTATACTAGGTCGAATTGCATTGATCAAAATGTCAGTTTTACAATTATTTAATTTTCTGTTCTCGACCATCCTGTGTGTTTTAACAGAAAACTTTTTTTTAAAACTTGAGTCTATGTTTCGTCCTTTTATTTGGCAAAATCAGAAGGCTCGAGCCGCATTAAGCACATTATACGTGGATAAAGAAAAGTGGGAGTTAGCTTTGCCCAATTAAAAAAATTGTTACTTTGCCTTTTTGCACATTATCTCACTAGTTTTAAAGCAGAACAATCTGTAGGTTCTACATTCTCTAATGACAACTGGGAAACTCCCTTAAACATCCAGATGGTTGTCAAAAATGACAATCTTTTGGTGGGATCCTATAATACTATGCTATACAGTCTAAGGGATCTGGATATCAATTTAATCATTAATGCCCAGCCGTTAGTCTAAGAATTGGTGGATCCTCCTGGAATAAGGAGCGCCGGGTCATGGAGAAGGTTATTGGTGGACAGGGATAAGGTTGCTCTTGAGGCAAAGGCACAAAGAAAATGGGCTCGTCAGGAGAACTTTGATCTTTCAAGTTGGTGCTGGGAGAGAACTAATCATCTACATTTCTCAGTTCTCAGAGGCGCGAATTGGCATCAAATGATATTTTTCAGTAATTGGCTATTATATCGAACCCCGCAAGCCTTATCCCGTGTGGTGCCCAGCTGTCCTGATCTCTGTTTTCGTTGTAAGGCAGTAGGGGTGGCGGGTAGGATACATGTGATTGGGACATGTCGATGTATACAGGAGTACTGGGAGGGAATATTCAAGATGCTAACAACTATGGCTCAGGTTATTATAACTCCCAGTATCCGGTTGTTGTGCCTAGGCTTCAACCCCGAGGCAAGGCTTCCTTCCAGGTGGCAGAAACTCGTTTTTAATGCCACTGTGGTTGCCAGATCTCTCTTGTTGAGAAGCTGGCGTTCTGAGTTGTCTCCCACCCCTCAAGAATGGCGGAGCAAAATGGTGCAAGAAAGAAATCAGGAAATGAGATATGCTAGTAGAATAGGAAGTGGTAAAAAACTTTCCTCGATTTGGGGCAAATTCTTTTTAGACAATCATGGATAAATCTGTTCTTGAGTCACCTATTGAATGAATTTGCATAGCTACCTAATCTTAGTGTTTCTGTTTAGAGCTTTTTCCCTGAGAGCCACTGGGGAAATTATTTAAGACAAAGTTTGGAATTGCAATGTATTTTTTTCTTTTTTGTTATCATGGTGGATCCTCATAAAAACGAAATCAAAAACGAATAATACAAAAAACTACCAGTATTTAATGTCCTCCTTGCTTGCTTCCAGGTTCTCCTGAGTGAGCTTCCTGAAACTTGCTGTTTGGTTCATAAAAGCCAGCATGTAGTGAATACATCCTGGGGGGGGCTTAATGGAGGCTTTCTCCAAGCCCTCCTTCACCAGAATCAGAGTGCCCCTCACATGGTGGCCATACAACAATTCAAAGGGGCTAAAATCAAGTCCCTTTTGTGACACCTCCCTGTAGGTAAACAAAACACAATGCAAGAGGATGTCCCACTTACGCCTCATGGGCTCTGACAGGCCTATAATCATGCCCTTCAAGGTTTGGTTGAATCTGTCAACCAAGCCATTTCCTTGTGGGAGGTAAGGAGTGGTGAACTTGTATGTCACCTGACACTCCTTCCACAGAGTCTTCATATAAGTAGATATGAAGTTGGTACCCATGTCCGATACCACCTCCTTGGGGAACTGCATGCGGGTAACCACCCCCATCAATGCCCGGTCCACCACAGGGGCTGTGGTTGATTTAAGAGGGATAGCTACTGGGTACCGGGTGGCATGGTCCTCCAAGACCAGGATAAACCTGTTGTATCTGGCTGTCTTGGGATCCAGAGGCCCCACAATGTCATTACCTGCGCTTTCAAAGGGGGTGCTGATCTCAGGAAAAGGTTAAAGGGGAGCCTTACATTTCCCTCCACTCTTGCCACTTGCCTGACAAGTCTGACAAGACCTAAAGTACGCATCAGAGTGCCTGCGCATTTGCGGCCAGTAAAAGTGGGTGACAAGCCTTTCAAACGTCTTGTTCTGCCCTAAATGACCAGCTAAAGGCACATCATGACCCAAACCCAATAGAAAGGCTCTGAAGCACTGGGGTACCACCAGCACATTGGCTACCCCAGGCTCAGAAACCTTAGGCTCACTATATAGGAGGCCATCCTCCAATAAATCAAGTGTGATCCAGACTCCTTGCCAGAAGTCTGGTCTGTGGCTTGCTACCGCAAACCCTCTAGAGTAGGGCATGTTTCCTGTGCCTCACAGAACGCTTCCCTGGTTGGACCCGCTTCCTGCTGCCACTGAGTCAGCACAGGCACCTCCACCAGTTCAGCCACCTGTTCCCCTGCAGGCTTCAGGGCGTCCCCCTCAGGTTCAGCCTCCTCCTGGACAGTGGGAACTTCTGGGGCCGGACTCCCAGACCCCTTGCCTTTCCTCTTTCTGGCAGGCATATGGGCCACTCTTTCAGGCTCCAGGGCCGCCTGATCACTGTACGAAAGTACCATCTTGCCTGGCATGTTACCCCCATTTTTTACTTTTATGCATGTTTGTTTTTGCCTGTGTCACTGGGATCCTGCTAGCCAGGACCCCAGTGCTCATAAGTTGTGCCCTGTATGTGTTCCCTGTGTGGTGCCTAACTGTATCACTGAGGATCTGCTAACCAGAACCTCAGTGTTTATGCTCTCTCTGCTTTTAAAATTGTCACTGCAGGCTAGTGACTAATTTGACCAAGTCTGATTGGCACACTGGAACACCCTTATAGTTCCCTAGTATATGGTATCTAGGTACCCAGGGTATTGGGGTTCCAGGAGATCCCCATGGGCTGCAGCATTTCTTTTGCCACCCATAGGGAGCTCAGACAATTTTTACACAGGACTGCCACTGCAGCCTGAGTGAAATAATGTCTATGTCATTTCACAGCCATTTTACACTGCACTTAAGTAACTTATAAGGCACCTATATGTCTAACACTCACTTAGTGAAGGTTAGGTGCAAAGTTACTAAGTGTGAGGGCACCCTGGCACTAGCCAAGGTGCCCCCACATTGTTCAGGGCAATTTCCCTGGACTTTGTGAGTGCGGGGACACCATTACACGCGTGAACTACATATAGGTCAATACCTATGTGTAGCGTCACAATGGTAACTCCGAACATTGCCATGTAACATGTCTAGGATCATGGAATTGTCCCCCCAATACCATTCTGGTATTGGGGGGACAATCCCATGCATCCCCCGGGCACCAGCATGGACCCCGGATACTGCCAAACTAGCTCTCCAGGGTTTTCTCTGCAGCTACAGCTGCTGCCAACCCTCAGACAGGTTTCTGCCCCTCTGGGTCCTTGGCAGCCCAGTCCCAGGAAGGCAGAACAAAGGATTCCCTCTGAGAGAGGGTGTTACACCCTCTCTCTTTGGAAATAGGTGTTAAGGGCCTGAGAGGAGTATCCTCTCCTGGCCTCTGGAAATGCTTTGAAGGGCACAGATGGTGCCCTCCTTGCATAAACCAGTCTACACCAGTTCAGGGATCCCCCAGCCCCTGCTCTGGCACAAAAGTGGACAAAGTAGAGGGGAGTGACCACTCCCCTGTCCATCACCACCCCAGGGGTGGTGCCCAGAGATCCTCCAGTTTGTCCCAGACCTCTGCCATCTTGGATGCAGAGGTGTGAGGGCACAATGGAGACCTCTGAGTAGCCAGTGCCAGCAGGTGACGTCAAACACCCCTCCTGATAGGCTCGTACCTGGTTAGGTAGCCAATCCTCCTCTGAGGGCTATTTAGTGTCTCTCCTGTGGGTTTCTCTTCAGAAAACGAATGCAAGAGCTCACCAGAGATCCTCTGCACTTCTCTCTTCGACTTCTGCCAAGGATCGACCGCTGACTGCTCCACGACACCTACAAAACCACAACAAAGTAGCAAGAAGACTGCCAGCAACATTGTAGTGCCTAATCCTGCCGGCTTTCTAGACTGTTTCCTGGTGGTGCATGCTCTGAGGGCTGTCTGCCTTCACCCTGCACTGGAAGCCAAGAAGAAATCTCCAGTGGGTTGACTGAATCTTCCCCCTGCTAACGCAGGCACCAAACTTCTGCATCACCGGTTCGCTGGGTCCCCTCTCATTGTGACGTGCATGGTCCCTGGGACACAGGAGCTGGGTCCAAGTGTCCTCGACAGTCCAGTGGCCCTTCTGTCCAAATCTGGTGGAGGTAAGTCCTTGCCTTCCCACGCCAGACAGTAATCCTCTATACTGCGTGATCTGCAGCTGCTAGGGCTTCTGTGCACTTTTGCAAGACTTCCTTCGTGCACAGCACAGCCCAAGTTCCCAGCACTCCGTCCTGCACTGCCCAACTTGCAGAGTTGACCTCTGACTTCGTTGGACCCTCTTTTGTTGTGCTGAGATGACCGCCGTGCTCAGATTTCCTGAATGCCTCTTCAGGTGCTTCTGCGGGTGCTGCCTGCTTCTGCATGGGCTCTCTGTGTTGCTGTGTGCACCCTCTGTCTCCTCCTCCAAGGGGCGACCTCCTCGTCCTTCCAGGGCCCTGGCAGCACCCAAAACCTTCAACTGCGACTCTGGCAGCTAGCAAGGTTTGTGTGCGGTCTTTCTGCGTGGAAACAACTCTGCATCCTCCAGCATTTCATGGGACATCTTCTGACCAAAAGAGAAGTTCCTGGCGCCTTCCGTTGTAGCAGAATCTTTGGGTTCTTCCACCCAGAGGCAGCCCTTTTGCACCTTAATCCGGGCTTTAGTGGGCTCCTGTAGGAAAGTACCATCTTGCCTGGCATGTTACCCCCATTTTTTACTAGTATGTATGTTTGTTTTTGCCTGTGTCACTGGGATTCTGCTAGCCAGGACCCCAGTGCTCATAAAGTGTGCCCTGTATGTGTTCCCTGTGTGGTGCCTAACTGTATCACTTAGGCTCTGCTAACCAGAACCTCAGTGTTTATACTCTCTCTGCTTTTTAAATTGTCACTGCAGGCTAGTAGCTAATTTTACCAATTCTCATTGGCACACTGGAACACCCTTATAATTCCCTAGTATATGGTACCAGGGTATTGGGGTTCCAGGAAATCCCTATGGGCTGCAGAATTTCTTTTGCCACCCATAGGGAGCTCAGACAATTCTTACACAGGACTGCCACTGCAGCCTGAGTGAAATAACGTCCATGTTATTTCACAGCCATTTTACACTGCACTTAGGTAACTTATAGGTCACCTATATGTCTAACCCTTACTTAGTGAAGGTTAGGTGCAAAGTTACTTAGTGTGAGGGCACCCTGGCACTAGCCAAGTTGCCCCCACATTTTTCAGGGCAATTTCCCCGGACTTTGTGAGTGCGGAGACACCATTACACGCGTGAACTACATATAGGTCAATACCTATATGTAGCGTCACAATGGTGACTCCGAACATGGCCACGTAACATGTATAGGATCATGGAATTGTCACCCCAATACCATTCTGGTATTGGGGGGACAATTCCATGCACCACTGAGGCTCCAGCTCAGAGCCCGGGTACTGCCAAACTAACTCTCCGGGGTTTTCTCTGCAGCTACCGCTGCTGCCAACCCTCAGACAGGTTTCTGCCCTCCCTGTCCCTAACTCTGCATCCTCCAGCACACCATGGGACATCTTCTGACCAAAGGAGAAGTTCCTGGCACTTTCCGTTGTAGCAGAATCTTAGGCTTCTTCCACCCAGAGGCAGCCCTTTTGCACCTTCATCTGGGCTTTAGTGTGCTCCTTCCCCCCTGGACACTTGCGTGACTCTTGGGCTTGGTCCCCTTCCTTTAAAGGTCCTCAGGTCCAGGAATCCATCTTCAGTGCTTTGCAGTCAGTTGTTGTCTTTGCAGAATCCCCTATCTCGACTTTACTGTCTTTCTGGGGTCGTAGGGTAACTTTACTTCTACCTTTCAGGGTCTTGGGCTGGGGTATCTTGGACACCCTTAGTGTTTTCTTACACTCCCAGCGACCCTCTACACACTACACTAGGCCTGGGGTCCATTCGTGGTTCGCATTCCACTTTTGGAGTATGTGGTTTGTGTTGCCCCTAGGCCTATTGTCTCCTATTGTATTCTATTGTGTTCTACAGAATTTGCACTACTTTTCTAAGTGTTTTAAGTACCTGATTTTGGTCTCTGTGTATATTTTGTGTATTTTACTTACCTCCTTAGGGAGTATATCCTCTGAGATACCTTTGGCATATTGTCACTAAAATAAAGTATGTTTATTTTTAGTAACTCTGAGTATTGTGTTTCTTATGATGAAGTGCTATGTGATATAAGTGGTATAGTAGGAGCTTTGCATGGCTCCTAGTTCAGCCTAAGCTGCTCTGCTATAGCTACCTCTATCAGCCTAGGCTGCTAGAACACTACTAATCTACTAATAAGGGATAACTGGACCTAGCATAAGGTGTAAGTACCATCCGGTACCCACTATAAGCCAGGCCAGCCTCCTACAATCACCCTGACGGGTTGCCATTGACCAGGTGGACACACACACACAACCAACCACCCACCCACCCAGACAGTCCCAACGTCTCCAAGTGAGACCCATGTTCCACCCCCTTAAAAAGGGAATCCTCTAGGTCACTGCCAAGCAGACAATCAACAGGCATGGTTGGACTCACAGCTGCCCTCAAGGAACCTCAGAACCTCCCCCCACTCAAAGGGAACCTGTGCCACTTTGCACAGCTGCTCAGAGTTGTCTACCGCAACTACTTGGTGAAGTGCATGGGGAACTACGTGCTCTTCAGACACCAGGTGACTTCTCACAGTAGTCACGCTGGCTCCTGTGCCTCTCAGAGCCTCCACCCTCTGTCCATTGATGGTCACCCACTGCCTGTACTTCTTAGTGTTCTCAGGCACGAGGGTCCTCTGGACCATCTCACTGCCCCCTAGTGAGAGAAGGTTAATCTCAGTTGGCTCCCACCCATCTGGAACCAACTCCTCCCCAAGAGCTACGTTGGCCAAACTCTGTGACTGAGCCCTAGTGGGTGCCTGTGTCCCCTTGGGACATTTGGGATCCCCCTCATGTGATCCATCTGATCACATGCATAACACTCGCGGGGAGCCCTCTGTGCAGGTTTCCCTGTGGAGACCCATGGTTTCTTTTCAAGTGGGGGCTGGGAATCTTTACCCTGAGAACTAAGTCGGGGTCCTTTATAGAACTCCCCCTTCTTACCCTTACCCCCCCACTTCTTATGATAGGGACCCTGCCCACCCTTGGCAGAGTCTCCCCATACCTCTATTGGACCCTGGTGCTTTTCCACCGGTCCGCATCCTGAGCAAGCCTCCTGGGGTCAGTCAGCTTGCAGTCAATTAGGTGCTGTCACAGCTCTGGAAAACAACAACTTTACAAGTGCTCCCAAGCACTCAAATTGTACAGCCCCTCATAAGTAGTCACTTTACTGCCCTTCACCCAACCATCCATTGACCTGCAAAAAGAGTCTACACATTCCAACTACGTTTGGTTTCCTTCTCCTTATGGGACCTAAACCTTTCCTTATACTGATCAGGAGTAAGACTATGGCCCTCATTACAACCCTCATCACAAAACAAAATAAAATGATGGACGGAGTGTTGAAACTTTTCGATCACTCACCCCCAGTCATAGATCTGGATTTAATCCATCAATATTTTTCTCGCCACGTCACCCCAGTTTGGACCCAGCCATATGCAAATCAGTCTTGTCCCTGTTCCCCATGGGAACAGTCCAGCCCGAACTGCTAGACCAGGTCCTCCCTGGACAGGAAACAAGCATCCTGGGACCGATTTCAGGGTATCACCCTTCATCAAGTGGGAAGGGTATGACCAGACGTGGGTCCCTTGCTCACTATGCCACCAGATTCAAGCTAGCCTGGCTGAAGAGGGGTGACACCCCGAAACCGGTCCCAGGATACTTGTTTCTGGTCCAGGGAGGATCTGGTCTGGCTCGACTGTTCCTATGGGAAACAGGGTCAAGACTGATTTGCATATGGCTGGGTCCAAACTGGAATGGCATGGTGAGCAAAAAAACTGATGGATTAAACCCAGATCTGTGACTGGGGGTGAATGTTTGATTGGTTCTGCATTCCGTCCATCAACTGTTCTTTTTGCACTCATTACAACCCTGGCGGTCGGTGTTAAAGCGTCGGTAATACCGCCAGCAGGCCGGCGGAAAAAAAATGGAATCACGACCATGGCGGAAACCGCCAACATAGACAGCCATTTTAACACTCCGACTGCCAGAGCAGTAGAAACAAACACCGCAGCGGTAACCGCCAACAGACAGGCGGAGGACAAAGTACCGCCCACCGTAGCACAACAGGCCTATCCGCCACCTTTTCCGGGGCGGAATCAATACTATCAAAAGCATGGCGCAAACAGTACACAGAAGGGAAACCACTCACCTCTCGACACCCAACAAGGAACTAGGACGCCATGGAGCCCGAACTACACGTACTGCTGATGCTGGTCTTCCTGCTGCTCTATCAGGAGCAGGACAGATGGCGTTGATGGCCACGGTGAGTACTGCACCTACAACACAGGGGAGGGAGGAGGAAAAAGAGAGTGACACACACGCGCAACACGCAACACCCCCACCCCCACCCTCACCCACAACAACATACTCACAAATACATGCAGCAACATTACATATACACCCCCCCACCCGTTGGAAGAACGCAAGGACAAAAGTAAATGATTGTAACGATTGTAATCATGAAAAATCAGATTGTGAAAGTTCAAAATTCAGTATATACAAATATGTACACCAGCTACACAAGTCCGGATAGTGTACCAATCATTGTCCGTGGACCAGTGGTCCTAAAATGCGTGGGCGAAGCCCACACAAGATACCTGACTTGAAACAGAGAAAACACTGCAGGGGCATCAGATCGAAAACTAATCAGGCACCTCAGGGGGGAGGTAAGGGGGGGCACCTCAGCCGGATGAACGCACTATGCCAGTGCTGCACGAGGGGGCTCCATGCCCACTTCTTTATCCTGGGGAGTGCAAAGCCACAGTCTCTCAAGTCTCTCCAGTGGGTGGTTTGCCCACTGCTTTATCCTGGGGAGTGGAGAGCCACAGTCTCTCATGTCTCTCCAGTGGGTGGTTTGCCCACTGCTTTATCCTGGGGAGTGCAAAGCCACAGTTTCTCAAGTCTCTCCGGTGGGTGGTTTGCCCACTGCTTTATCCTGGGGAGTGCAAAGCCCCAGTCTCTCAAGTGGATAACAGTTTCCACTGGTTCTGGAGGGGGCCTTCTGCCCAGAGTGCTTCATCCTGCCAAGGACTGAGGTAGTGGATGCCTTTCTCCACCGGTTCTGGAGGGGGCCTTGTGCCCAGAGTGCTTCATCCTGCCAAGGACTGAGGTAGTGGATGTGATTCTCCACTGGTTCTGGAGGGGGCCTTGTGCCCAGAGTGCTTCATCCTGCCAAGGACTGAGGTAGTGGATGTGATTCTCCACTGGTTCTGGAGGGGGCCTGGTGCACAGAGTGCTTCATTCTGTGATTCTCCACTGGTTCAGGAGGGGGCCTGGTGCCCAGAGTGCTTCATCCTGCTAAGGACTGAGGTAGTGGATGTGACTCTCCACTGGTTCTGGAGGGGGCCTGGTGCCCAGAGTGCTCCACATGCAGTGTGGCCGGTCCCATTCCCTCACCTGGTTGTGTGTGCCACGAGATTGCCTAGGAACAGGTAGCATGATACACCATGGAGGCAGAGACATACCCCACACTGCTGCAGCTTCGCCTTCCACCTGCAGGTGCAAACAGTGATGGAAGTCATGTCTCATGGAAGGTGGGCAGGGTCCAGGAAGTCTCCATCAGCCTCAGCGACTGACCACTGGGGATGGTAGCCATGTCAGTGGTGGTGCCACTGTCCGAGCACGTCGCAGGGCTGGTGGCGGTATCTATGGCGGCGGTGCTGGTGCATGGGTCAGCACCTGTTGAGGGACACAGCAGGACGTCTCCTGCAGCCTCGGACAGCTGCCCACTGGGGAAGATACTGGGGACTGTCGCTGAGGCTACAGACGTGCTGGTGGCGGTGCAGGTGGCTGTGCAGGTGGTGGTGCAGGTGACAGTGCTGGTGGCGGTGCAGGTGGCGGTGCAGGTGGCGGTGCTGGTGGCGGTGCTGGTGGCGGGGCAGCTTGCGGTGTTCGCCGCCGTACAGGTTGGTGTAGTTGTGGACAGAAAGGGTGACACTAGTCCCTCAGTCAGTGCCACTGTGCCCTGTCCTGACCTGCTCTTCTGCTTTTGTCCCTTCCCCACCTTTGATGGTGCCGCAGGTGTCTTGCCACTATCCCCTTTTGTTTTGGTGGAGCCCTTGGTGGCAGATAGGTGTGGCTTCTCCCTCCGGGATGTGGGCACCTTCTTCACCTTGGCAGGTGGCGGAATGTCCTTGCCCTCGCTACGTGGCACACTGGCAGCCCTGATGAGTGGCGCACTCGATTACCCCGCAGTTGCTGGCACCACTGTGCCTGGGGATTTTGGTGACCGAGGTGCTGGGCTGGGACCTGGAAAGCCTGGCCCTAGGGGAGGGACGGGGGGGAGGTGAAGGGAAGAGGTCAAGGTTTTCCAGGAAAAGTTATTTAGACACACTGGGACGGGAAGATAGAGTAGGTTTGGGAGTGGAGGAAGAGGTAGTGGTTGTAGGAGGTGTACATTTGCTGAATTTTGGTGAAGGTGCATGGGCCGGAGGCTGTTGTGAAGTGGATGGCTGTTGGGTGGGTGTGTGCCTGCATTTGTGTACTTTGGGAGGAGGGCTCACAGACACACTGGGAGAGGACACTGGGGATGTGTGCATGGTAGTCGGGGTTTTGATTGCATGTGAGCGGTGTGTGGTGATGAGCGTGCTGGTGATGGAGGAAGTGGTTGAGGATGTAGTGCATGCAGGTGTGAGTGGAAACGAGACAGGGAGGGAGGAGGAGGACATGGAGGAGGGGGACACAGTGGAGGAGTTTGATGTTGCTGTGTCTGTATGGGGATGGTGCTTGTGTGAGTGCTTGTGGGATGTGTGGTGCTTATGTTTGCCATGTCCACTCTTGTGTGTTGATGAGTGTGCATGCTGGTCTGATGATGTGCTTGGGATAGAGGCTGAGGTACAGGGGATTGGGTTGGGTTGGGGTGGAGGAAGTTGGAGGGGGGAGGCTGGACACAGGGACAATGGCTGCCATCAGTGCTGAGGCCAGTGCCTGAAATGCTCTCTGTTGAGCCGCCTGCCCAGAATGAATGCCCTCCAGGTATGCATTTGTGTGTTGCAAATGCCTCTCAACACCCTGGATGGCAATCAAAAAGGTAGATTGCCCAATAGTGAGGGATCTCAGGAGGCCAATAGCCTCCTCACTGAGGGAAGCAGGGCTGACTGGGGCAGGGCCTGAGGTGCCTGGGGCGAAGCAGATGCCCACCCTCCTGGGTGAGCGGGCACGGGACAAACGCTGAGGGGCTGCTGGGAGGGCTGTGCTGGTAGGGGGGGTGGCGGCTGTACCTGTTGATGCAGTGGGCAAAGAGGTGCCCGCCACCGCAAGGGAGCTCCCATCAGAGGAGGAGTCACTGTCACTTGTGTATGCTCCTGTCCCCGTCGTGGAGTTCCCCTCGCCCTCCGTCCCACTGGCGGCTTCAGACTCCGTTGCTTCACCCTCCAGGGCCAAGTGGGTTGCAGCTCCCTTCTACTCCGGTGCCACTGCTTCTCCGCCAGATGATGCTATTGCACACAAGAACAGGGAGTCAAAACAAAAAGGGGGGGATGACAGAAGAAAAAATTTTCAGTGCATGCAACACCACTACCGTTGGTGGGCACAACACACAGGGAGCAGCCCTCTGCACTACGCCATGCACTAACAGTTCCTAGCAAATTCACATGCCCATGGGGTACGAGGCCTAAGCCCAATTGCTGCACACCTGGAAGTAACAGTAACCTGACTAGGTGTAGATGGCTATTACCACTAGTGAGGTTGGGGTGCCACAGAGCCTGCCTCACAAGGGACCTTGCCTACCAAGTATGCCCTGGCCTAGGGGAACCCACTGCCCACCTCCCCCACCCAGACACCTCGTAATGTGCGCTGAGTCAGCTGAATGAGAGTGTACTCAGCCCCTTGTGGCTGCTGTGAAGCCCTCAAGCGCCCATCCAACTGCGGATAGGCCACCGCCTTTATCCAGTACATCGGGGGGGTCATGGTGCGACGGGCACCCCTTCCACATTGGGAGGCCATCCCTAGCTGGCCTCCGCCGTCTTCTTGCTCCAGCGGCGCAGGTCCTCCCATCTTTTACGGCAGTGGGTACTCCGTCTGTGGTAGACCTCCAGAGTCCGGACATCCTTGGCGATGGCACGCCAAATACCCTTCTTCTGGTGGGCGCTGACCTAGAGGAATGGTACAGGAGGAAAGGAAATTACTCACCTGTCCGGACCGTCATACTCATTGCCCACCAGTTCCCACCCCTGCCCTCACGCACATACACTCACCATCCACACATGCAGGCCTCAGCCCCACCCCATGTATCTTACATCCACACCACTCTAAACAGGCATTGCCCACGCAGCATGCTCACAGTGTACTCACCTGTTTGTCTGGAGGACCGTACAGTTGCGTGTACTGGAGGAGGACCCCATCCACAGGTTTCTCCAATTCCTCCAAAGTGAAGGCAGGGGCCCTTTCCCCAGACACTGTAGCCATCGTCACTTCCAGACACAGGTCACAGCAGCACTTGCAGTGTAGGTCCTCTCCTGTTTAAGGTCAGGTATCAAGTGAGTGAACAGACAGAAAATGGCGGTCACGTCCGCAGCAGTGCGTACCGTCACTGCAGGCGTACATCGTCATTGGCTCCTGGGACCCATAGGGCCCAATGTTAACCAATGCAGAATTGCACTGCGGTCTTCGACCGCCCACCGCAACGGTGTACAACGCCAGTGCAGTTACCTCATTTCCCCTTGTCCCACCTCACAGGTCAGGCAGCCGCCATTTCAGGGAGCCACATGGGATGGATAAAAACTGCATCACACCTATACCTCAGTGTTGGATGACTCTCTTCTTGCTGTTCTCCTCCATAGGGCACGTCTGCTGGGACAGGTGATGAGATGGCGGCATCCTCCGGTGTACAGACCCCTGGTGGACCTGTCGACAATGGAAGAGAGACACATCATAATCACATACAGATTTGATCGTGCAACAATCCAGGAACTGTGTGCCCAGTTGGAGCCAGATCTGATTTCAGCTATCCGCCATCCCACAGGAATCCCCAGTCTAGTGCAGGTTCTGTCTGTACTCCATTTCCTGGCCAGTGGGTCTTTTCAAACAACAGTGGCCATGGCATCAGGGATGTCCCAGCCAATGTTCTCTAACGTGTTGTCCAGAGTGTTATCTGCCCTGCTGAAACACATGCGCAGCTACATTGTTTTCCTTCAGGTGGAGGATTTGCCCACATTGAAAGGTGACTTCTATGCCCTGGGACATATCCCCAACATCATTGGTGCCATTGATGGGACACATGTGGCATTTGTCCCCCCGCAGGAATGAACAGGTGTACAGAAACCTGAAAAGCTACCATTTGATGAATGTGCAGATGGTGTGTTTAACAGACCAGTACATCTCCCATGTGAATGCCAAGTATCCTAGCTCAGTGCATGACGCTTACATTTTGAGGAATAGCAGCATCCCTTATGTGATGGGGCAACTCCTGAAGCACCATGTGTGGCTAATAGGTGAGGCCAAGGTCCCAACTCAGTTGACATAGGTGTCTGGGTATTGGATTGTCCCTAAGGGTTAGTGTGTGTCTAACAGTTGTCCCTCGATATTTGCAGGTGACTCTGGTTACCCCAACCTGTCATGGCTACTGACCCCAGTGAGCAATCCCAGGACAAGGGCAGAGGAACGCTACAATGAGGCACATGGGCGAACTAGGAGGATTATAGAACGCACCTTCGGCCTCCTGAAGGCCAGATTCCAGTGCCTCCATCTGACAGGTGGCTCCCTATACTACTCACGAAGAAGGTGTGCTAGATAATCGTGGCCTGCTGTATGCTGCACAACCTGGCTTTGCGATGCCAGGTACCTTTTCTGCAGGAGGATGGGCCAGATGGTGGTCTTGTGGCAGCTGTGGAGCCTATGGACAGTGAAGAAGAGGAGGCAGAAGAAGAAGATGTCGACAACCGAAACAACATCATCATGCAATACGTCCAGTGAGACACAGGTAAGAAGATGTAACTGCTTCCCACATCTCATACTATTGTTGGAGCTAGCATAAGTCTGTCATTTTCACTCAGTGTATAGACCCTGACTTGTTAGTTTGGCTTTCCATTTTACAGATCTGGGTCCTACTTTGTGCCCTCTGCTATGTTTACTGCTGGCCTACAGCTGTGTTACATTGGTATGTGAACAAGTACATTGACATTTTTATATTCCAGAGACATTGCAATTACACATTTGTGAAAGCACAGACTGACTCCCGATTGTTTTGTGACTCAGGTGTGTTTATTTCTGTGTAAATAAGTGGAGGGGGTTGTAAAATTGGCTGGGGTGATGGTGGAGGAATGTCAATGGCAGAGTCCAGTCTATTTGTTTCACAGGTGCATTGTGCAATGGGGCATAGGAAGGGGAGCAATGGCAGTTTAAGGTGGACAGGGTGTCAAAGTGGGACAGAAGGGTGACATTCAGGGGGGTCTTATTTTCTGGCGGGGGTCTTGGCAATGCTCTCTGTCTTGTTCCTGGATCTCATGGACCGTTTGCGGGGTGGTTCTCCATCTGCAGGGGGTGGGGTGCTGGTGGCCTGTTATTCCTGTGGCAGTGCCTCCTATCCACTAGCGCCGGCAGAGGTGGAGGGCTGTTCATCGTCCAGGCTAGTGTCAGGGGCCCGTTGGTGTGCCACTGTGTCCCTCCTGGTGTTGAGAAGGTCTGCCAGCACCCCTGCAATGGTGACCAAGGTGGTGTTGACGGACTTCAAGTCCTCCCTGATCCCCAGGTAGTGTCCCTCCTGCAGCTGCTGGGTCTCCTGAAACTTGAACAGTACCGTGCCCGTGGTCTCCTGGGAACAGTGGTAAGCTCCCATGATGTTGGAGAGCGCCTCGTGGAGTGTCGGTTCCCTGGGCCTGTCCTCCCCTGTCTCACAGCAGTCCTCCCAGCTTCCCTGTTATCCTGTGCCTCTGTCCCCTGAACTGTGGGCCCACTGCCCCCAGGTCCCTGATCGTCCTGGGTTAGTGGGGTTGCCTGGGTTCCCTGTAGTGGTGGACACACTGCTGATTTACGTGTCCTGGGGACAGAGGGATGAGCCCGCCTGGTGGGTGCTGTGGCGGTATTTCCTGAGGGGGGAGGTTCAGTGATGGTTTGTGACTGTGTCAGGGAAACCGACTGTCCCGAGGTCCCTGATGGGCCGGGCTGGTCATCTTGATCCAGGCGGGCAGAGCTGCTGTTGTCACTGTGGGCCTCTTCTGTGGAGGGATTGGATATGTGTGGCACCTCCTGTCCTGTGACATTGGGTAGGGGTCCTGTTGGAGTGTAAATGCATAGTTATTGTATCTGTGTGTGCCCTCTTGTGTAATGGGTGAGTTACCCTCTACTCCTGTGCTTGCATTTTTGCCGTGGCCCTTGTGTGATTGGTGAATTTGGGGCAAGAGTGAGTGTCTCTACTGGACTTGCTTTGGTGATGGGTGTCCATGCATTGGTGTTACATGCAGGGCTTGATTTTGGGATGTGTAGGTTATGTTAGCGGGGTATCTGTGGGTTGTTGGGGTGATGGGTGTGAGTGTGAGGGTAGGAGTATGTGATGGCATGCAGGTGGGGTGGGGGGATAAAGTAGTAAAGATTTGCCTTTGCCATTACGACCCACGAATCAACGCGGCGGGCTTTCCAACGCGGTATTCCATTGGCGGTACACACCGCCGCGGTCAAAATACACACACAGCACCAAAACACAGGCAAATTGGACAATTACAAATACACACACCTGATACACATACACAACCCACTCCCACACAATCAATCAACTATAAAACACACCCCCACATCACCCACAAACCCCTACGACCACAATTACTGAGAGAAGGAGAGAGAGACACAGCAGACAATCCATAGCAATACACACTGAGGCACACTACACCATCACACACACCACATAGTAGCACAAAGCACCACACACCAACATACTCATCATCACATACACCGCCCCACACCTCACCCACACCACCCCATGGCACCCCAACGGCACCCACGCTTTTCGGACCAAGAACTCCGGGTCATGGTGGAGGAAATCCTAAGAGTGGAACCCCAGCTCTTCGGCTCACAGGTGCAGCACACCAGTATAGCTAGGAAGGCGGAGCTATGGCAGCGGATCGTGGACAGGGTCAACGCGGTGGGACAGCATCCCAGGAATAGGGAGGACATCCGCAAACGATGGAACGGCCTACGGGGGAAGGTCCGATCAATGGTCTCCAGGCACAACATCGCGGTCCAGAAGACTGGCGGCGGACCCCCACCCACCCCTCCCGAACTTACATCATGGGAGCAAGAGGTCTTCAACATCCTGCATCCTCAGGGCCTCGCAGGAGTAGCCGGAGGAATGGACTCTGGTAAGTCCAATCTCAACTACTAGATCCCCCCCACCCCACCAGCATGCCAACCCACACCCCCACCCTCACCCCCAACCCCCCAGCACACATCCTCCCTGACAATGTCTCACCAGCACAACCCACCCATCCCAACACCAACTCCTGCATGCCAACACAATCCATGGACACCCATCACCCAAGCATGACCACCGCACTTACCCCCCCCCCACTAACTACCCTCACAACACCTCCCTCAAGGGAATGCCTGCACTGGGGGACGAGGGCACCCATAACACGCACGCTATTGCACACACAGAAACAATAACCAAACTCTCTTACCCCATGCAGGACCCGAACGCCAAAACACCAGCCAGGAGGGTCCAGAAATGTCCATCCCACCCCCGGAACAGGCCCACAGTGAGGACAGCAGCTCTGTCGACACTGAACCTGATGACCAGCCCGGACCATCGGGGACCTCTGGGCAGTCGGTTCCCCTCACCCAGACACAGGCCACACCAGACCCGACCCCCTCTGCCAACACCAGCACAGCTCCCACCCAGCGGGCCCATGCCTCTGTCTCTAGGACACGTCAATCAGCGCTGTGTCTG
Source organism: Pleurodeles waltl (assembly GCF_031143425.1). Classification (NCBI taxonomy): domain Eukaryota; kingdom Metazoa; phylum Chordata; class Amphibia; order Caudata; family Salamandridae; genus Pleurodeles; species Pleurodeles waltl. Next base: position 914,595,532 of record NC_090447.1, on the reverse strand, counting down.
CCACTACAGGGCACCCAGGCTAACCCAACACCCCAACAACAACAGGGACCTGGGGGCAGTGGGAGCGGGCACACCGTCCAGGAGACAGAGGCCGGGGGAAACCGGGCAGCTCGGAGGGCTGCTGTGCGACAGGGGGGGGAGGAGAGGCCCAGGGAACCCACTCTCCAAGAGGCCCTCACCACCATCATGGGGGCCTACCACCACTCCCAAGAGACGATGGCGACGGTACTGGCCAGGTTCACGGAGATCCAGGCACAGCAGGAGGAACGCTACATGGGGTTCAGGGAGGAGCTGAGAATCATCGGGACCGCAATGGGGACCATCGTCCTGGCCCTCAACAGGATAGAAGACGCGTTGCGGGACCATGTGGCACCACACAGGGCCCCTGTCACTAGCCCGGACCAGGAACAGCCTATCACCTCCGCCGGCGCTAGTGGACAGGAGGCCCCAACACCACGGCAGGCCACCAGAACTCCACCTCCTGCTGAAGAACAACCACCCCGTAAGAGGAGCCTGAGATCCAAAAAAAAGACAGAGTAGGATGTCAAGACCCCCGCCAGCAGGACATACCCCCTGAACTCTTCCCACTGTCCCACATTGCCACCCTGTCCAACCATGAACTGCCTCTGCTCCATCCTTCCACAGGCAAAAGGACAATGCACCTGTGAGACTGAGAACTGGACTCTGCCATGGACATTACTCCACCCCCACCCATCACCCTTAGAATCACATGTACCAATATCTAGCCCTGTAAATAAATCACATATTGCACACAAATCAGTTTGGAGTCATGCTGTACTATTAGCAAATGTATTACATATTACTGTTCAATATCTGTTCTGTCAATTAGTGATGACAACATACCAATGTCAATACGCTGTAGTTCATGGGCAAACCAAGCAGAAGTCAGGCACTGCGTCATACAGCACTGAGAAGGGAAGGGAAAATCAAAAATTACCCAAAAATATCTGGTGGGAACTACAGAAAGTACAGATGCAGGAGGCTAGAAGCAATTGTGAAATGGCGTGGGTGATTCTTACCTGGGTGTTACTGGAAATACTGTTGTATCACTCTGTCCCTATTGTCTGTGTCGTCCTCTGAGTCTTCCTCCTCTTCACTCTCCACAGGCTCCACGGCTTCTACAACACCACCATCTGGACCATCCTCCTGCAGGAAAGGCACCTGGCTTCGCAAAGCCAGGTTGTGCAGCATACAGCACGCCACGATGATATGGCACACCTTCTTTGGTGAGTACATTAGGGATCCACCTGTCATATGCAGGCACCTAAACCTGGCCTTCAGGAGGCCAAAGGTTCGCTCAATCACCCTCCTAGTACGCCCATGGGCCTCATTGTAGCGTTCCTCTGCCCTTGTCCGGGGATTCCTCACTGGGGTCAGTAGCCACAGCAGGTTGGGGTAACCAGAGTCACCTATTAGCCACACACGTTGTCTCTGTAGCTGCTCCATCACATAGGGGATGCTGCTATTTCGCATCACATACGCGTCGTGCACTGACCCTGGGAACTTGGCATTTACATGGGAGATGTACTGGTCAGCCAAACAGACCACCTGGACATTCATCGAATGATAATTTTGTCTGTTTCGGTACACCTCCTCATCGTCTTTTGGGGGTACCAAAGCCACATGGGTCCCATCAATGGCACCAATGATGTTGGGGATATGTCCAAGGGCATAGAAATCACCCTTCACTGTAGGCAAGTCACCCTCCTCTGGGAAAATGATGTAGCTCCGCATGAGTTTCATCAGGGCAGACAACACTCTGCTCAAAATCTTAGAAAACATAGGCTGAGACATTCCAGATGACATGGCCACTGTGGTCTGGAATGACCCACTGGCCAAAAAATGGAGGACTGACAAAACCTGCACCAGAGGGGGAATCCCTGTGGGTTGGCGGATGGGGGACATCAGGGCTGGCTCCAGCTGGGCACACAGTTCATGGATAGTGGCACGGTCAAGTCTGTATCGAAGTATTATATGGTGTTCTTCCATTGTCGACAGGTCCACCAGCGGTCGGTACACGCGAGGATTCCTCCTTCTCATCGCAAGTCCCAGCGGACGGTGCCTAGGAAGGACAACATGGAGCACAGAGTCAGCCAAACCACAGGTACGTACAGACAGCTTGCACAGTAAAAGAATGGCAATGGGTTGAAAGGCGTGTATGTGTGGCAATGCAAGGCCTAGGCCTGTGTGTCGCAGTCAAAATTAAGCCATGTAGGCCCTTGAAATGGCGGCTGCCTGACCTGTGAAGTGGGACAATGGGATGTGAGGTCAATGCGCTGGCGGGGCACACCGTGGCGGTAGGCGGTCGAAGACCGCGGCGCAAAGCCGCATTGGTTAACATTGAAGCCTATGGGCTTCAGGAGCCAATGACGAAGTGCGCCGGCGGTCGCGGTACGCACCGCCGCGGTACGCACCGCCGCGGGCGTGACCGCCATTTTCTATCTGCTTAATCACTCGAGACCTGATCATCCACAGGAGAGGACCTATACTGCAAGTGCTGCTGTGACCTCGGTCTGGAAGATACAATGGCTGCTGCGACTGGGGAAAGGGCCCCTGCCTTCACGTCTGAAGAGTTGGAGAAGCTCGTGGATGGGGTCCTCCCCCAGTATGCGCTACTCTACGGTCTTCCAGACCAACAAGTGAGTACACCGGGTGCACATGGAATGGGCTATGCCTGTGTGGATTGGGGTGGATGTAAGTTGGTGGGGTGGGGGGCGAATGAGGAGTGCAACGCCCGACAGATGAGAGCATGTGCCATATGGCAAAGTTGGTGGGGGGGGGCAATCACATCTAACATGTAGGTCATTCATGATTTCCTCCTTTCCACCCTGTACATGTCAAATAGGTCAGCGCCCATCAGAAGATCGAGATTTGGCGTGCCATCGCCAAGGAAGTCTGGAACTTGGGGGTCCACAACAGAAGGGGCACCCACTGCCGCAAGAGGTGGGAGGACATGCGCCGCGGAACAAGGAAGACCGCAGAAACACTGCTGGGGATGGCCTCCCAACCTAGGAGGGGTGCCAGTCGCACCATGACCCCCCTGATGTCCCGGATCCTGGCGGTGGCCTACCCTGAATTGGATGGGCGCTTTAAGACATCACAGCAGACACAAGGGGGTGAGTATCAGCACATTCTCCTATCTTTCTGCGCAGTGGAGGCGTCTGGGTGGGGGAGGAGGGCTGTGGGTGACATTAGGCCAGGGCGCTTTCTGTAGTGTAGTCCTCTCCCTTAGGCATGGCCCTGTGCCCCCGGCCCCCACCTCGGTAGGGTGACAAGTACAGCCATTGAAGGTCCAGCATCTCCCATGTGCGCGTTTGACGTCTCTTGGCCTGTTGTCTTAGTCAGTAGTACTGAGTAGTGTACCCCGAATGCGCTGCTTAGTGCATTAGGCACCTGTGTCTGTCCTCTCCGCCAACGGTGTTGACATTGCATGCACTCAACCTGGTCTTCTTTTTTCTCCCCCCACCCTTTCTCTTCATCTTCTTGTGCATGTGTGCATTAGCATCATCAGGCGGAGGAGATTTGGCATCGGAGCACGAGGGAGCTGCAGGACACAAGGCCCCGGTGGGCCCAGGAACAGACACCGAGGGCACCAGTGATCCGGAGGGCGAGGGGAGCACCACGACGGGGACCGCTGGTGAGAGCAGTGAAAGCGACACGTCCTCGGATGGGAGCTCCCTAGGGGTGGCGGCAACATCCGTGCCCCCCACCTCTACAGGTACAGCCGCCACCCAGCGCACCAGCCCCACCCAGCCCAGCAGCCCCTCAGTCTTCGCTCCGTGCCGGTTCGCCCAGGAAGGCACGCGTCTCCTTCGCCCCAGGCACCTCAGCCCCTGCCCCTGTTGCCCCTGCTGCCCTCAGTGCGGAGCTCATTGACCTGGTAAGGACGCTCATTGTTGGGCAGACGACCCTTTTGAATGCCATCCAGGGTGTGCAAAGGGAGGTGCAACAGAGCAATGCGTACCTGGAGGGCATTCATTCGGGTCAGGCTGCCCATCAACGAGCGTTCACTGCTCTGGCCTCAGCACTGATGGCAGCCATTGTCCCTGTTTCCAGCCTCCCTCTTCTTACTGCCTCCAGCCTTTCTCTGTCTCCTGTTCCTCAGCCTATCCCATCCACACCATCAGACCAGCCTGCACACACCTCAACACCCAAGAGCAGCTCATCCAAACACAAGCACCACAGATCCCACAAACACTCACCCAAGCAACACCCAGATGCAGACATGCCAACAGCCACTGCCACCCCTGTGTCCCCCTTCTCCTCGTCTCCCTCCTCCCTCCCTGTGACGTCTACACTCACACCTGCATGCACCCCAACATCAGCCAGTCCTTCCATCACCACCTCACCCTCCAGGACAGTCCACACTCGTGCAGTCACCACCCCCACTGCCATTTACACGTCCCCTGTGTCCTCTCCCACTGTGTCTGTCACCCCCTCTTCCAAGACACACAAACGCAGGCAGACACCCACCCAACAGCCATCCACCTCACGACAGCCTACAGCACCAGCACCTTCACCCAATGACAGCACACCTGACTCTCCTACAACCACCTCCTCTACCTCCACTTCCATCTCCACTTCTCCTACCCTTTACCTTGGCCCTAAAAAACTTTTCCTGGCTAACCTTAACCTCTTTCCCCCCGATGAGCTCCCCCATCCATCTTCAAAGAGTCCCAAGAGCACCGCAGCCACCACCAGCCCAGCTTCGGGTATCACTGTTGTGCCTGGGTTCTGGAGCCCACCCTTTGCCAGCAGTGACACATCGATCAGCAGCAAGGACACGTCCAGCCCCCCCCCCGGCAAGAGGACCCGCAAAAACAAGGGCCGCCGTGCGAGGACCGACAGGGCTGCCCCCAAGGAGCAATGTGCGGCCACTTCACCACCCACACCATCTAGGGGAGGCGAGGGCCCGAGAGCCCCATCAAAGGAGCGGAAGGGCAGCAGGAGCGCGGAGAAGGTGGACCCCAGCTGGGAAGGAGGACACTAAGGAGGCCAGGAGTCCGTCCCCAAAGGGTCCAGAAACGTCACGGTCCGAGGGCGACTGAGCAGGGAGTCCAGGCCAGGTCTGGCTCCCTTGACCTGCTGGATGAGCACCGCTGAACAGGGCCCGCGGTGCAGAAGAGCACCGCTGAACAGGGCCCGCCGTGGAGTAGAGCACCGCTGAACAGGGCCCGCCGTGGAGTAGAGCACCGCTGAACAGGGCCCGCGGTGCAGAAGAGCACCTCTGAACAGGGCCCGCCGTGGAGATAGGCACCGCTGAACAGGGCCCCGCCGTGGAGAAGAGCACCGCTGAACAGGGCCCGCGGTGCAGAAGAGCACCGCTGAACAGGGCCCGCCGTGGAGATAGGCACCGCTGAACAGGGCCCGCCGTGGAGTAGAGCACCGCTGAACATCGCCCGCGGTGCAGAAGAGCACCGCTGAACATGGCCCGCCGTGGAGATAGGCACCGCTGAACAGGGCCCGCCGTGGAGATAGGCACCGCTGAACAGGGCCTGGCCGTGGAGAAGAGCACCGCTGAACAGGGCCCGCCGTGGAGAAGAGCACCGCTGAACAGGGCCCCGCCGTGAAGAAGAGCACCGCTGAACAGGGCCCGCCATCTCAAGCACCGCTCCGCTGGGCCCTTCCTCTCAAGCACCGCTCCGCTGGGCACCGCCGTCTCAAGCACCGCTCCGCTGGGCACCGCCGTCTCAAGCACCGCTCCGCTGGGCCCTTCCTCTCAAGCACCGCTCCGCTGGGCCCTTCCTCTCAAGCACCGCTCCGCTGGGCCCTTCCTCTCAAGCACCGCTCCGCTGGGCCCTTCCTCTCAAGCACCGCTACGCTGGGCACCGCCGTCTCAAGCACCGCTCCGCTGGGCCCTTCCTCTCAAGCACCGCTACGCTGGGCACCGCCGTCTCAAGCACCGCTCCGCTGGGCCCTTCCTGTCAAGCACCGCTCCGCTGGGCCCTTCCTTTCAAGCACCGCTCCGCTGGGCACCGCCGTCTCAAGCACCGCTACGCTGGGCACCGCCGTCTCAAGCACCGCTACGCTGGGCACCGCCGTCTCAAGCACCGCTCCGCTGGGCACCGCCGTCTCAAGCACCGCTCCGCTGGGCCCTTCCTGTCAAGCACCGCTCCGCTGGGCCCTTCCTCTCAAGCACGGCTACGCTGGGCACTGCCGTCTCAAGCACCGCTCCGCTGGGCACTGCCGTCTCAAGCACCGCTCCGCTGGGCCCTTCCTCTCAAGCACTGCTACGCTGGGCACCGCCGTCTCAAGCACCGCTACGCTGGGCACCGCCGTCTCAAGCACCGCTCCGCTGGGCACCGCCGTCTCAAGCACCGCTCCGCTGGGCCCTTCCTGTCAAGCACCGCTCCGCTGGGCCCTTCCTCTCAAGCACCGCTCCGCTGGGCACCGCCGTCTCAAGCACCGCTACGCTGGGCACCGCCGTCTCAAGCACCGCTCCGCTGGGCCCTTCCTCTCAAGCACCGCTCCGCTGGGCCCTTCCTCTCAAGCACCGCTCCGCTGGGCCCTTCCTCTCAAGCACCGCTCCGCTGGGCACCGCCGTCTCAAGCACCGCTCCGCTGGGCCCTTCCTCTCAAGCACCGCTCCGCTGGGCCCTTCCTCTCAAGCACCGCTCCGCTGGGCCCTTCCTCATAAGCACCGCTCCGCTGGGCCCTTCCTCTCAAGCACCGCTACGCTGGGCACCGCCGTCTCAAGCACCGCTCCGCTGGGCACCGCCGTCTCAAGCACCGCTCCGCTGGGCCCTTCCTCTCAAGCACCGCTCCGCTGGGCCCTTCCTCTCAAGCACCGCTCCGCTGGGCACCGCCGTCTCAAGCACCGCTCCGCTGGGCCCTTCCTCTCAAGCACCGCTCCGCTGGGCCCTTCCTCTCAAGCACCGCTCCGCTGGGCACCGCCATCTCAAGCACCGCTCCGCTGGGCACCGCCGTCTCAAGCACCGTTTATGGTTCACTGTGCCCACCATGCCTCCTCCTTGACCAGTGGAGACTGTCATCCACCTGATGGACTGTGGCTTTGCACTCCCCAGGATGGTCCAGTGGGCAGCCCACCCACTGTAGAGACATTGAGAGACTGTGGCTTTGCACTCCCCAGGATGGTCCAGTGGGCAGCCCACCCACTGTAGAGACATTGAGAGACTGTGGCTTTGCACTCCCCAGGATGGTCCAGTGGGCATGGTGGCTCCTCGTGGATCTGGCGTCGTGGACTCATGTGGCTGTGGTGCCCCCCCCTTCCCTTCCCCCTGAGGTGCCTGTAGTTTTTACATCTGATGCCCCTGCAGTGTTCTCTCCAAAGGACTCAGGTCTCCTGTGTGGGCTTTGCCCTTATTTCTCAAGACTTTGGCCCACGGACATGCTGAATTCGTAGGATGTGCAGGACTTGGTACTTCAGTTATACACTGATGTGTATGTCATTAGTTTTGTTGTGAATATCTTTCATGGTTGTACGATAATTTTCTGGAGCTTTTTGGTACATAAATATTTATTCCAAATATGATTATGTCCTAGCATTTTTCTGGGGTGTTTGGGTGGTGTCACTGTGACTTGGTGCTCTGCATTGGTGAGTACATAGTTGGGGGGGGGGGTCGCATATGTGTGTGCCCGTAACCTTTCGTCCTCCCCCTCCCGTGTGTCGTAGGTGCAGTACTCACCGTTGTCGTCTGCACCGGACTTCTCACTCGTGGTAGATGAGAAGGTAGACGAGAGCAGGTAGGATGTTTAATTCGGGTTCCATGCTGTCCTCCTTCCTCCTGGAGTGCGTAGTGGTGAGCGTTTTCCCGTCCGTAGTCTGTTTCCGCCGTGTTTTTATCGGCGGTGCTCCCGCCCCGGAAAAGGTGGCGTATTGGTGAGTTGGAATAGTGTGGGCGGTACATTGTCTGCCGCCTGTCTGTTGGCGGTGACCGCCGCGCTGTTTGTTTGTACCGCCGTGGCGGTCGGAGTGTTAAGGTGGCTGTCTGTGTTGGCGGTTCCCGCCAGGCTCAGAATCCCATTTTTTTTACCGCCAGCCTGTTGGCGGGTTTGCCGCCGCTTTAACACCGACCGCCAGGGTTAGAATCACCCCCACTGTCTTCCACTTCCTTTTAAATGTGAGCTTGCATCAAAAGTAGCTGAGGGAATAATTAGCTATTCGGGGTATTTATGGGCATTATACAATTTCACACTGGCTTAGCACTAACACAGCTGCAATGCTGACAGAATTTATGGACCTCCGTCTTACAGCCTGAAGGTGTGAGAGGGCAATAGTACATCTGCACCATGAAGACTGAAAAAAAACCCTGAAAACATAAATTGTAGCCTGTGGTCTAACATCTGGTCTTTAGGCCCATTTCAGTATGGGTTATTGTTGGGGTCTGGCCATCCTGATCTGTCCAGTATTGGATTTATGGTCATGTTCCAGTCTCTCCCAGTAAGAAGCTGTGAATATCTGAGATCTGTACATAATATTCTAATCTGTCAGAAGAAGTTTCTCTTCTGGAGAGTTTAGCACAAGCAAAGACAAAACTGGTTATTTTTAACCCACACAAGATCTTTAAGCATTCAATCACAAAAGAGAATATGAATATTGAACATGTCCTGGAATTTGATTATCTGAGGATATCAATGACTGATGTAGTTAAAAGGTCCAACCAGTCTGATAAAAATACACTAATGCTAAAACATAGAACGAGGTCCATAGCGGTTTTTGCTAAACACCTGGGGTCAAATTTGAAACAACTGGCAGGGACTAAATCCATAATTTCAACGTTTTACTTAGGTTTCCAATAAGAGCCCTAAATGTTTCTGTGATGCTTGACTTAGGATCTAAAAGCATAGGGACCTCACCAAACTGTTTTATTCAAATACGGCCTTATGTCACTATTGTGAAGCATTCAGAGAAATACATCTCCTACACTCTTAACCAAGTGATAGCCAGATAATTAAAATACCTCCCACTTTGAACCACAGCTCTAATACCATTAAGCGAGTGAAGCAAGTGATTCTGAACTTCCCTGAAAGAGCTCTCATATCACTTCCATCCAAGCATCTATCCTTTCAGCCATTTAACCATCATTCAATTTTTCACAAATTCATCCATCCTTCTGCTCACACATTAATCATTTAAAAGTGCATCCATCCACCCATACATCCACCATTTACTTACCCAGCCATCATAACGCCTCTCATCCATCAATTGATCCTTTTGTCTATCCATCCTCCCAGATTTCCATTTACGTTGCTATCTATCTGTACTCTCAGATTTTCCTTTACATTGAAATCCAAAAATCATTCATCTCAGATTTTCAATTACTCTGTCATCCTTGCACCCACCTTTCTTTCTATCCATCTTCTGAGATTTCCATTTAATCTGCGATCCATCCATCCATCCTATGAGAGATATATTTACTCTATACTCTTCTACCTACCCATTTAGTCGTCCTCTTACCCACCCATCCAGCCATCCTTTCACCCAACCTTCTTCTCACCCATGCATCCACCCATCCTTGTACCCATATATCCATTCACATACCTAGCCATTCAATTGCCAATGCACCTATTCATCCATTTATCCAACTATCCTGTCACCCACTCATCCATCCATCTTTTCACCCACATATCTTTTCTCCAAATCACAAATCCATTCATTCATCCTTCCACCCCCTCACCCATATATCATCTAGTATACCCATCATTTCACATATTCATCCATCCATCTTTTATCTACTCATTTATCCATCCTTTCATCCACTTCTCCCTCTATCCTTTCATGTATTCATTCATCCATCCTTTCATCCACCCAACCTTTCACCTACTCATCCATTCATCCTTTTACCCACTCAAGCACCCATCCTTTCCGTCCATCCTTTTATTTGTCCATACATTCAGCCACTCAACCATCCATCCTGTCACATACTCATCAATCCACCCACCCATCCTTTCACCCGTTCATCCATCATTTCAACCACCCAACCTTTCTCTCACTCATCCATGCATCCTTTCACTCATTCATACATCGACCCTTTAACACACTCATGCATCCACTTGTCCATTCTTCTTTCCCTTTTCAATCAACTCATCCTCTTTCTTACTTTTAACGTGAACTATGAGCTTTTACATGGCAAGTTGTAGTTAAAAGAGGCTCATAAAGAACTTCATCCCCCCGTAGCTGATTAATTGGAAGGTTAACCACGCCCCTGACCATAATGAGTGAAGCACCTTCAGATGTCTTTGTCTGTGCATACTCTACTGAGCTGCTTCCACCCTATGAATGCTCATGAGGATCTTGATGACTTCAGGCCCTTGTTTCCTTGTTGTCTCGATGATCCACCCTGGCTTCCCCGCAGAGTCCATCCCTTTTCAAAATTGACATGACGTTGCTGGCAGAAGTCATCCACGCACACAACATAGATATACTCACCTACGCCAATGACACACAGCTGATTTTGTCCCTCTTGGAAAAAACACTCAATGCCAGGAACAACTTCAACACCTTCATGATTGAAGTGGCTGTAGGAAAGTACCATCTTGCCTGGCATGTTACCCCCATTTGTACTTGTGTGTCAGTTTGTTTTTGCCTGTGCCACTGGGATCCTGCTAGCCAGGACCCCAGTGCTCATAGTTTGTGGCCTATATGTGTTCCCTGTGTGGTGCCTAACTGTATCACTGAGGCTCTGCTAACCAGAACCTCAGTGTTTATGCTCTCTCTGCTTTTAAAATTGTCACTGCAGGCTAGGGACTATTTTCATCAATTCTGATTGGCACACTGGAACACCCTTATAATTCCCTAGTATATGGTACCTAGGTACCCATGGTATTGGGGTTCCAGGAGATCCCTATGGGCTGCAGCATTTCTTTTGCCACCCATAGGGAGCTCAGACAATTCTTACACAGGACTGCCACTGCGCCTGAGTGAAATAACGTGCTACGTCATTTCACAGCCATTTTACACTGCACTTAAGTAACTTATAAGTCACCTATATGTCTAACCCTCACTTAGTGAAGGTTAGGTGAAAAGTTACTAAGTGTAAGGACACCCTGGCACTAGCCAAGGTGCCCCCACATTGTTCAGGGCAATTTCCCTGGACTTTTTGAGTGCGGAGACACCATTACACGTGTGAACTACATATGGGTCAATACCTATGTGTAGCTACACAATGGTAACTCCGAACATGGCCATTTAACATGTCTAAGTTCATGGAATTCTCCCATCAAGCCAAATCTGGTATTGGGGTGCCAATCCCATAGATCCCCGGGGCTCCAGCATGGACCCCGGGTACTGCCAAACTAGCTCTCTTGGGTTTTCTCTGCAGCTACCGCTGCTGCCAACCCTCAGACAAGTTTCTGCCCTCCTGGGGTCTGGGCAGCCCAGTCCCAGGAAGGCAGAACAAAGGATTTCCTCTGAGAGAGGGTGTTACACCGTATCCCTTTGGAAATAGGTGTTAAGGGCTGGGGAGGAGTAGGCTCCCCCAGCCTCTGGAAATGCTTGGAAGGGCACAGATGGTGCCCTCCTTGCATAAGCCAGTCTATACCGATCCCCCAGCCCCTGCTCTGGTGCGAAACTGAACAAAGGAAAGGGGAGTGACCACTCCCCTGTCCATCACCACCCTAGGGGTGGTGCCCAGGGATCCTCCAGTGTGGCCCAGACCTCTCCCATCTTGAATGCAGAGGTGTGAGGGCAGAATGGAGACCTCTGAGTGGCCAGTGCCAGCAGGTGAAGTCAGAGACATCTCCTGATAGGCTCATACCTGGTTAGGTAGCCAATCCTCCTCTGAGGGCTATTTAGGGTCTCTCCTATGGGTTCCTCTTCAGATAACGAATGCAAGAGCTCACCAGAGTTCCGCTGCATCTCTCTCTTCAACTTCTGCCAAGGATCGACCGCTGACTGCTCCAGGACGCCTGCAAAACCAAAACAAAGTAGCAAGATGACTATCAGCAAGATTGTAGCACCTAATCCTGCTGGCTTTCTCGACTGTTTCCTGGTGGTGCATGCTCTGAGGGCTGTCTGCCTTTACCCTGCACTGGAAGCCAAGAAGAAATCTCCTGTGGGTCGACGGAATCTTCCCTCTGCTAATGCAGGCACCAAACTTCTGTATCACCGGTCCTCTGGGTCCCATCTCATCTTGACGAGCATGGTCCCTGGAACACAGGAGCTGGATCCATGTGACCCCGACAGTCCAGTGGTCCTTATGTCCAAAGTTGGCAGAGGTAAGTCCTTGCCTCCCCACGCCAGACAGCAATCCTGTGTACTGCGTGATCTGCAGCTGCTAGGGCTTCTGTGCACTTTTGCAAGGATTCCTTTATGCACACCACAGCCCAGGTCCCCACCACTCTGCCCTGCATTGCTCAATTCGCTGAGTTGACCACTGACTTCGTGGGACCCTGTTTTGTTGTGTTGAGATGACTGCCATGCTCAGATTTCTTGAAAGCCTGTTCAAGTGCTTTTGCGGGTGCTGCGTGCTTCTGCATGGGCTCTTTCTGTTGCTGAGCACCCCCTCTGTCTCCTCCTCCAAGGGGCGACCTCCTGGTCCTTCCTGGGCCCAGGCAGCACCAATTTTCTTCATCCATGACTCTTACAGCTAGCAAGGCTTGTTTGTGGTCTTTCTGCGTGGAAACAATGCTGCATCCTCCAGCGCACCGTGGGACATCTTCTGACCAAAGGAGAAGTTCCTGGCCCCTTCTGTTGTTGCAGAATCTTTGTCTTCTTCCACTGGAAGACAGCCCTTTTGCACCTTCATCTGGGCTTTAGGGGGCTTCTGCCCGCCCTGGACACTTGCGTGACTCTTGGACTTGCTCCCCTTCCTTTACAGGTCCTCAGGTCCAAGAATCCGTCTTCAGTGCTTTGCAGTCAGTTGTTGCCTTTGCAGAATCCACTATCTCGACCTTACTGTCTTTGAGGGGTCTTAGGGTAATTTTACTCCTACTTTTCAGGGTCTTGGGGTGTGGTATCTTGGACACCCTTAGTGTTTTCTTACACTCCCAATGAACCTCTACACACTACACTAGGCCTGGGGTCCATTTGTGGTTCGCATTCCACTTTTGGAGTATACGGTTTGTGCTGCCCCTAGGCCTATTGTGTCCTATTGCATCCTATTGTATTCTACAGTGTTTGCATTACTTTTCTAACTGTTTACTTACCTGATTTTGGTTTGTGTGTATATTTTGTGTATTTTACTTACCTCCTAAGGGAGTATATCCTCTGAGATACTTTTAGCATAATGTCACTAAAATAAAGTACCTTTATTTTTAGTAACTCTGAGTATTGTGTTTCTTATGATATAGTGCTATATGATATAAGTGGTATAGTAGGAGAGTGCATGTCTCCTAGTTCAGCCTAAGCTGCTCTGCTATAGCTACCTCTATCAGCCTAAGCTGCTAGAACACTACTAATCTACTAATAAGGGATAACTGGGCCTGGCACAAGGTGTAAGTACTATCAGGTACCCACTATAAGCCAGGCCAGGCTCCTACAGTGGCCAGTTGGATGAAGTCCTACTGCTTCAAATTAAACTTGGACAAGACCAAACTAGTAATTTATGGAAAGGATAAATCGCTAATGAGTCTCCACCTGGTGGACAACCAACCTAGGACCATAACCCAGCACACAAGCAAGAGACCTTGGGATCACCATTGACAGCAAACTAGACATGTCCATGCAAATCAACATGGTCACTTCGGCCTACTTCTACACTCTGAGGATGCTGAAAAAGATATTCAAGTGACTACTTAACAACACCAGGAAAACCATCACCCAGGCCATCATCGACAGCACTAGAGTACAGGAACACCCTCCACACACAAAGAAATACTAACAAACTGACAAAACCACTTCAGGTCATCGAAAACAAAGCAGCCAGGCTGTACCTTAACTGCCTACAACAGTTTCATGTCAAATCTCTTAAGGGTAAATCACTGGCTTCCTTTACATCAACACACATAACTTAATCTCCTCACCCAGGCATACAAAGAACTAGGCAACACAGGTCCAGCGTACCAGAACATGCTTGTGGAGTTCCACCAATCCTCTGGGCACCTGTGCTTAGCTGAACTTTCACTGGTTCATGTACCAGGCATATGCACAAGAAGGTTAGGAGGTTGTGACTTTTCATATAACACCCTTAAACCACGGAACAACTCCCTAATCTGCATTAGGGCCTCAGCTTTGTTTCCTAAATTCCACAGGAATCTGAAGACCTAGCTCTTCAAGTAGGCCTCTTAGGCAAGTCTCACAGACCTGCAAAGGGCCAGGTTACCCTCACAGGTGATATAGTGCTATAAAAATCTAAATAACATAACATAAGATAACATAACATAACATGATATTTGTACAAACTTTGAGTGAGGTTGGACCACTACTTTACTGGTCAGTCCCTGAATCCATTACAGGTATGAACTGCAAGTTTCTTGAAAGAATATGTGGGGTTGTGCTGCAACAGAAAAGAGTCTTGAACCCAGATAATGGTGCTGTAACTGGAATACTCCATAGAAACATAAGCAATTATTGAAATTCAAGGCTCAACTGGACAAGATTCACCCTCTGTAGCTTTCTTGTTATGAAACTTATATATGGGATATTGCCTTCAGCCCATTTTACTGCAAATTGGCCTCTGAACTTGGATCTGTCATGGTGTTGTCTTTATTTAAATGATCTTGAAGAAACACCAATACATACCTTTGTCCCTTACAAGAGGATCATAGAAAGGAACGGATTATGCCCACTTTTAGAGATCTTGGGGTGAGAAATCATGCAAAAGCATTTAGAACTGCATGGATATCTATGGTGCCTTCTATAGTTTTTGCTGCTATTAGCTTTCTATTGCGTGCATGGAGGAATAGAAGAAATTACATGACTATTATGGTGACTCTTTTTTTTTATCTAGCATAATATATATCTTTTTATGTCGGAAACTGTTTTTATGTATAAAATATAACAACATGTAAGTAAATTTTTTTAAATCTTTGAATACCATTCTATATTTGCATCAGTAATTATGGTATTGTTTTATGAGTAAGAATACTAACTGATGATAAATTATTATACAGATAACACAACTAGATGATGACTGGAATGCTCATGGAGTAACAACTGGTTGCAACAAATTTAATAACCGGATAAAGAGAAGCATAGTGAGGTATGAGAAAGGTAGAATAAGAGGGAATTGAAAGAGGTTGAGTGGGAGTTGGTGAGATCAAGAGGTGAAGTGTGAAGTGAGGGCTGGCAAATCACAGAAAAGGATACAGAGAGTGAATAACTAGCAAGTCGAGAAAGAGTGAGAGTGTAGAGTATTGAGAGGAGTGAAACAGTATGAGGGGAGGGAGGGGATAGGAGATTGAAAGAGAAGCAGATCAGCATGAAAAACAGGGAGGGAAAGGAGAGCGCATGAGAGTTGGAGAAAAAGAGAGTGAAAATGAGTGGAACATGAGCGGGAGGAGTGGGCTGGAAAAATGTGAAGAGGTCGTAGAGAGGGTCAGGAGAGGAAGGATTGAGGAGGGAGTGAAAGCAGGAAAGAAGGTAAGGAGTGGATGGAAGAGAGAATTAAGACAGAAGGAGATGAAAAAGTGCTGGGGGAGGGAGAAAAAGGTACAATGGAGAGAGCAGAAGAGGGGGAGGCAGGTAGAAAATGGTTGGAGTATTAGAACAGACAAGGTTAAGAGAAAGTGGAAGGTGACAGAGAATAAAGAGTTGGTGAGGAAACAGAGAGATAATGATCTTGAAGCTGAGAGGCAATCCAGGCCATTGAACAGGCAGGGCTAGAATCAAGGAATAGGAAGGGCACTTACGCCTAGGAAAGGGGAAGGGGAAGAATGGAAAGGGGGATGCAGACAACAAAGCATTGGGGAGAGAAGAAAAAGGTGGAGTTTGGGAGTACAGGGAGTGAGAAGAAGGTATATC